>NC_092740.1:16278086-16453086 GCF_047496795.1 Chiloscyllium punctatum | reverse complement strand
TGTGGGTGTCACTGACTGCTCCTATATTTATTGTCCATCCCTAGTTGCCCTGGAGTTGGTGGGAGGGAGTTGCCTTCCTGAACTGCTTCTGGTGAAGTTACACCTTTCCTGGTCTGAAAGGTTTAAACCTGGGCATGTGCCATAAACCCGACACCAATGATGACCTCCTATCCACCTGGGGGCAGCACAGCACTTAGATTGTGAAGGAATGAGACTGAACTCCTGAAAGTTTATGTTAATACTGTATATCAATGCAGTTGGTAACATGCAATAAACTTGATCTTGTTCACTATAAGAGATTCTCTAGCCTAATCAGAGTCTCCCCTAGCTCACTAGACTGAGGTGGCCTGTAATGTCCTCATCTAAAGAGGATGGTGGTAGTGACTTTCATCATGGCAATGACTCACTAAATTTATGATACTCCCTTGTTGGATGTGGGCATCACCAGCTGGGCCAGCATTCATTGCCCGTCCCTAATTGCCTGTGAGAAGGTGGTGGTCAGCTACCTTCTGGAGTCGTTGCACTCCATGTGCTGTGGGTAGACCCACACTGTCCTTGGGGAAGGAATTCCAGGACTGTGACCCGGTGACAGGGATGGAATGGCGATACATTTCCACGTCTGGATGGTGAGAGGCTTGGAGGGAAACTTGAAGGGGGTGGTGGTGTTCCCATGTATCTGCTGCCCTTGTCCTTCCAGATGCAGCATGCTGAGCTGCCCATATGACATAGTAAGTCACAGTGCAATCTGACTTGATGACTCACACATGACGTACATTCGAATGTATGAGAGCTGTAGACTCAAAGTGCCTGTCGCTGAAAGTGCCTGTTCACAAGGGTAGCAAAGCTGAACGCTACAGAACCCTAAGGAGCTACCCTCAACAAGGAAGAATACTCCAGTAAATTGTAAAAGCAGAGCTGGTAAGGGACACACCGCAAACAGGAGGGTTACAAATCCTTAAACGAGGAGAATGGATCATTCCAATGCTGTGGACCTCACCGCCAGGCCATTGTCTGTGTGAGGGCTCCCAAACTGGAGTTCAGCAGTGAGCAGACAGACAGCATGAAGCTTACAGTCCCAGGACAAGCAGACAAGGCTTTAATCCAGCTGTAAGTCAGGCTGGAAAAGCGAGAAGCTAAAATCTTATTTCCAACTTCGATCGAAGCTCGCTACCGCATGGGCTGGCCCCATGAGGTAAGGGTGCAGAAACAGATGTAAAGGACAGGCCCCAAATGAAATATTATTCCAAGATCAGGGGCCTGAGCACATCCAGAAGCCAGTAATTAAAGTGCTAACATTGAGCAGATCAAAAGCCCAAGCTTCCTAGTTTACCGGGAAAGACCTTTTTATTATTCATCCATGGGATGTGGGCATCGCTGGCTAGGCCAGCATCTATCACCCAGAGGGCAGTTGGAAGCTAATCCTGTGGCTGTGGGTCTGGAGTCACACGTAGGCCAGACCAGGTAAGGATGGCAGTTTCCTTCCCGAAAGGACATTTGTGAACTAGATGGGTTTTTCCTGACAATGAGCAAAGATTTCATCATCATCATTAATTCCAGATGTCTATTTGCCACGATAGGAATTGAGCCCACATCCCTGGAGCATTACCTGGGTCAATTGTCTGGCCATCGCCTCGTCTTATGTAGGGCACAAAATGGTGAGTGGTCCTTCATAAGGTCTGTCATCAAGGCAGCTGTCATCTACTTAAACAGTGAGCAGCAGGAATTATTGAATAAAACCATGATCAATGAGCGAATTGTTCTGCTGCAAACAGCCAAAAGTAACTTGTAAAGGTTGGGAATCCTCTATTTAGCTACAAAGTGTGAATATATGCTCCAGTACAGCAGCAGAGCTTCCAATCTTAACTGGGCCAACCAAATTGGAGAACTTGTAACGTTTTCTCAGTCATTGATAGAGGATCAACATCATTATGAGTCTTCAGATTGTGTGCTCAGTCGTTGGCACAGATCTTCAGTTTTCTCTCTTTCTTCCCCATGAGGACTGTGAAGAAGGCGTTCAGACACAATGACTCTTTAGCAATACCTTGCTCCAAAGACTACAGCAGCTTGTCTTGCAATTCTTCCCAGCAATGGTGTGGTTCAAAGTTCAGAAGCCACAAACCATGACCATCTCTTACATGAGATAATCATAACACGAGGTTTTCCTGATGTGACCATTTCACTCATTGATTTACAGGATGTGGGTGGCATTGGCAGGGCCAGTCCCCAACTTTTAAGAGTCAACCACATTGCTGTGGGTCTGGAGTCACATGCAGGCCCGACTAGGTAAGGATGGCAATTTCCTTCCCTAAAGGACACTAATGAACCAGATGGGTTTTTCCCAACAGTTGACAATGGTTTCATGCTGAACATGAGACTCTTAATTCCAGACTTTGTTTTTAATTGAATTCAAATTCCACCTGGGTTCCCCAGAATTATACCAGGGCCTCTGGATGAATAATACCACTAAGACATTGCCTCCCCCACATCATCAAATTTACAAGCAGTTCTGGATTTAAGCATGTCCCAGACTTGCCGAGATGGCCCTGATTGATTGAATGGGGAAGCAGGGTCTGGACATTTATACCACTCTTGAGGAAGCTTACTGACTTCTATATGGCCCTGTGAAATTACCCATCCAGCCCTCTTCAATATGGTCTCCCTCTGTCAGAGTCACTGGTGGGCAGGAAGGGGAAGACTCTCCATTCAACTGACTCCACATTTACACCCAGAGGACTAGCAAGGAGTATATAATGAGGAGCAGGCATACTACATGCCACATTTATTGGAGATGTCGATATTCAGATTTTCAGAGATGCTGAAGAGGCCATTCCACAGAAGGACAGAGAGTTATCCCCTGTATCCTGACCAACAGTTATCCTTCAATCAGTGTCATTAAAAACACTTGTCTGGTGGTTTGCTATTTGTTGCTGTGTACAAATTTGCTGCTATGTCACTACCTAACAGATTAAATGTGAAGTGTTTGAGATGTTGACAATGCAATATAAATGCATGTACTTCTGTCTAATTCTGAGGTGAAGTGCTTACTGGCACTGGGAAAAGCTGGTTTCAGCCGCGGGGATAATGTTGAAATCAGCCTCATCAATTCCTGAGAGAGTCCGCACTAAGTGAAGCTTTTCTCAGAATCGGGGAGAACATTTTGATCAAGTTGGTTTGATTCAGATGCATGATGGGTGAACAAAACAGCACCATATCGGTCTCTGTTCTGTACTGTGCAATAGTTGCTGGAGGACGTTGTCGGAATTATCTCGGTTGATCGAAGAGATTGGGTGTTTACTGAAGAGGGGGAAAGAAGTAAAAGAAGGATATCTCAGCTAAAGGCCATTTTAGTTTACAGGTCAATTTAACATGATCCAGCTCCACTGTGATGTACTGACATGAGAGAGATACTGGAGAAAGCTAAGGGACTGACAGGACAGGAAGGGATTCTGTGTGTCCATCCAGCTGAGGTAAATAATGTTAGTTTTGAGTAAACAGGGCAGCAACTCCAAACCAGGGCACAGCTCAGTCAAGGTCAAAGGATCACCAATTGCTCATTTTGCTTTAAAAATTCTAATTTTCCACTAAACCAGACACCAGAAGACAAGTCCAGTCATTACAGGCGTAAGTAACATGTTAAGGAGTAGGTAGGTGCTGTAAGGGGTGTCCATGTGATTAGATTACTTACAGTGTGGAAACAGGCCCTTCGGCCCAACAAGTCCACACCGCCCCGCCGAAGCACAACCCACCCATACCCCTACATTTACCCCCTACCTAACACTATGGGCAATTTAGCATGGCCAATTCACCTGACCTGCACATCTTTGGACTGTGGGAGGAAACCGGAGCACCCGGAGGAAACCCACGCCGACACGGGGAGAATGTGCAAACTCCACACAGTCAGTCGCCTGAGGCAGGAATTGAACCCGGGTCTCTGGCGCTGTAAGGCAGCAGTGCTAACCACTGTGCCACCGTGCCACCTACGGGGTCTGCGGAAAGAAATGTTGTTTATATTTCAAGTCCTATATAACTCTGAAGAAGAGTCATATCGTATTTGAAACATTAACATCGTTTCTCTCCCTGATTTCTGAAGAATAGTCATACTGGATTCATGACGTTAATTCTGTTTCTCTAACCCCCCCCCCCCCCCACCCCCGACAGATGCTGCCAGACCTGCTGAGTTTCTCCACCATTCTCTGTGTGTTTCTTTCAGATTCCCAGCATTCTCAGTCTTTTGTTTTGAATTGATGGGTGTTAATGTTTGCCCACTCTGGCATGGAAAATCAATTATTATTAACACATATTCTCATTGCTTGCAGATGCAAATTTTTCACAGAGATTTTAAATAAAAACTTGCTGGTTCTTTTCTTTCTCTCTCTTTTAATCCAAACGTTATGTCCAGCTCTTTAGCTTCCTTTCAGTAAGTGATTTACTACTACTTCACCCTCTATCTCAGTCCTTGCCCTTTTCATTTGCAATTCTGAAAAGTAAAGAGATACCCTCATGTTTTCCCCCTTTCTGATGTACAGCACAAATATCAACCCCCACACTTTCAGCAACTTCATTGCAAACATCTTTTGAGTTGGCATGCTAGAGGAACTCAGCATCAGTGGAGAGAGAGAAACAGAGTTAAACGTTTCAAGTCTGGTATGACATTTCTTCAGAACTGTCAGATTTTGAAATCTTTTCTCATATATCCCTTTGACAGAGGGGGAGGAGGAGCAAGGGGAACAGATGGGGGCACGTTGGTCAGTGGTTAGCACTGCTGCCTCACAGCGCCAGGGACCCGGGTTCGATTCCAGCCTCAGGTGACTGTCTGTGTGGAGTTTGCACATTCTCCCCTTGTCTACATGGGTTTCCTCCGGGTGCTCTGGTTTCCTCCAACAATCCAAAGATGTGCAGGTCAGGTGAATTGGCCATGCTAAATTGCCCTCAGTGCAAGGGGTAAATATAGGGTAGGGGAATGGGTATGGGTGTGTCACTCTTCGGAGGGTCGGTGTGGACTTGTTGGGCTGAAGGGCCTGTTTCCATACTGTAGGGAATCTAATCTAAAAGACAAAAGGGGTTGTTAATGGTGGTGAAAGAGAAGCAGAGATGTCAATGCAGGTTGGTTCAGAAGGCGTTTTACGCACTTACCTTCATTGTTCAGATCTTAGAGTACAGGCGTTGGAACATCATGTTGAGGTTGTTCAGGACATGGGCTGAAGCCTATTCTGGAATATTATGTGCAGTTCTTGTTGCCTCGCCATAGAAAGGATATTATTAAAATTGGAGAGGGTTCAGAAAAGATTTACCAGAATGTTGCCAGGAATGAAAGAGTTGAGCTATAAGGAGAGGTTGGATAGGCTGGAACCTTTCACTGGAGCATAAGAGATTGAGGGGTGACCTTATAGAGGTTTATAAAATCGTGAGGGGTATAGATAAGGTGAGTGGCAGGTGTCTTTTCCCTACGGTGGGAGATGTCAAGATTAGGGGATATATTTTTAAGGTGCGAGAAGGAAGATTTGAAAAATATATGAGGGCATTTTTGAATACAGAGTGTGGTTCATGTGTGGAATGAACTGCCAGAGGAAGTGGTGGATGCAGGTATGGTTACAACGTTTAAAAGATGTTTAGTTAAGTACATGAATAAGAAGGGTTTGGAGGGATATGGGCTAGGTGGGACTAGTTTAGTTTGGGATTATGGTCGCATGGACTGGTTGGACTGAAGGGTCTGTTTCTGTGTGCTGTCTGACTCTATGACTCTATAAAATGGATGTGAGTTAAAGTGTGAAGGGGAGGGAGTGGGTCCTCCTTATTCAGAACAAAGTAAAGAAGATAAAAACAAGACAGGGCTGTACAGGGGTGGGAGAGAATGTAAGAAAATTAGTGAACAGGCATAAAGTGGTCTGGTTCTGAAGTTATGGAAGGAATTCAGTGTTGACATGTCAAGGCTATTAAATGCCTAAGTGGAAAATGTGCTGTTGATCCTCGTGCTTATATAGTACTTTGTTGGATCATTGCAGCAGGGCCCAGAACTGATATGTGAGACAAAGGTGGTTTATTGAAATAGCAAGCAACTGGAAGATTAGAGATCACTCCAACAGACAGAGTGGAGGTGTTCCATGATCACCAAGTCTGGTTTTGGGTCTTGCTATTATGAAGGAGGTCACGTTGTCAGCAATGATTGCCACTGGGTCAAATTGCCACTGGGTCTCCCTCCCCTATTAGCATGGTGGGAGTATCTTCATGAAGCTAGCTCACCACTGCCTCTCCTGGGCCAATTAGGGATGGACAAAATGTTGGCCTTACTAGTGATGCCCACTGAATGAAAAGAAAGAAAATTCTTTGACTTGAATTCTTTGGCTGTCTTTCAGAAACGTCCCAGAGTGCTTTTCCTGGAAATAATTGCTTTGAGCTGCTGTTCCCACAAGGTGATTGTATGGACGGCATCATCCCACAAATCGCACCGAAGTGCTGCAGGTTGATCACTATTCCACAGGATACTGGACTGGTCAATTAAAAAGCCATGCTTCCTTAAAGTAAGCGAAGCAATGGTGAACTGCAAATTCTTGAGTTTGCATCTCTGTGAGGTTTTACACTTTGCTTCCAGGATCTGGTGTGTCACTGGTTGGGTCACCCATCCCGAGTTAGCCATGACAAGTTCGGGATGATCTGCCTTCTTGAACCACTGCAGTCCCTGTGCTGTGGGTAGATCCACAAAGCTCTTAGGGAGGGAATTCCAGGATTTTGACCCAATGACACTGAAGCAATGGCAATATATATTTCCAAGTCAGGATGGTGAGTGGTTTGGAGGGGAACTTACAGGAGGTGGTGTTAATGTATCTGCTGCCCTTGTCCTTCCAGATGGAACTAGGCATAGATTTGGAGGGAGCTGTATGAGGATCTTCAGTTGAATTTCTGCAGAGCATCTTGTAGGTAGAACACAGTGCTGCTACTGGGCATCAGTGTTGGAGGGAGTGATTCTTGAATGTGGTGTACAGTGTGTTAATCAAATTGTTCTGATGCTGTTGAGCTTCTTCGGTATTGTTGGAGCTGCACCCACCCATCCAGGCAAATGCCTGGAATAAGAGACACTCAAAATAAATGCTTAAATATTTAGGTATACAACTTTAAATTGTTATGGTGACACTAAGTATGGACTATGGAATTTAACATTTTGGGCAGGAGCCCTTCATCAAGAATGAGGCCTGATGAAGGGCTCCTGCCTGAAATGTTGATTTTCCTGCTCCTCGGATGCTGCCTGACCTGCTGTGCTTTTCCAGCACCGCTCTAATCTTGACTCTGATCTCCAACATTTGCAGTCCTCACTTTCACCTATGGAATTTTAACATCCATCATCTGATTGCTATATTTTGGATCTTGCATCGATTGAAGTAGCTTTCTAAAAAGGACAAATCTTGCCCTAAAATGGTTGCAAAGATCACCTGACTGCAAATTGAGACACATCTAGGAGACCAATGGATCAGTGGGATAAATGGAACAGTTTGCACTCAAATTGCTTAAAGACAATCAGTAGGAAAGCTAGTGGAATGTTGGCCCTTATTTCAAGGGGGTTGGAGTTTACTAGTAGGGAAGTCTTACTGCAACTGCACAAGGTGCTGGGGAGACCACATCTACAGAATTGTGAGAAGCTTTGGTCTCCTTAGTTAACAAAAAATATTTCATTGGAGGCAGTTCAGAGAAGATTGATCTTTGGTGTGGACCGGTTGTCTTATGAGCAAAGGTTAAACAGGTTGGGACTCGACTCACTGGAGTTTAGAAGAATGAGAGGTGATCTCATTGAAATATCTAGGATTCTTAAAGGGCTGAAAGTGAGGACTGCAGATGCTGGAGATCAGAGCTGAAAATGTGTTGCTGGAAAAGCGCAGCAGGTCAGGCAGCGTCCAAGGAACAGGAGAATCGACGTTTCGGGCATAAGAAGGGCTGCTGCGCTTTTCCAGCAACACATTTTCAGTTCTTAAAGGGCTGGTCAGGGTAAATGCTGAGAGGATGTTTCCCTTCATGAGAGAGTCTAGAACCAGAGGGCACAGTCTCAGAATTAAAGAGGTGCTGATTTAAGACTGAAATGAGAAGAAATTTCTTCTCTGAGAGGATTGTGAGTCTTTGATACTCCTTGCCACAGCTCTGTGTGGGGGCAGAATCCTTGTGTATACTTAAGGCTGAGAGAGAGATAGATTCTTGATCAGTCGGGGAATCAAGGGTTGGGGGGAAAAGTAGGAAAGTGGACATGAGGATTGTTGGATCAGACATGATCCTATTGTTTGGTGGAGCAGGCTCGAGGGGCCGAATGGCCTACTCATGTTCCTATTTCTTATGGTTTTATACATATTGTGTCAGCAATTACCCTGTCAAGCCCCTTATTATTCCTGCAGAGTCCCAGTCTGTTTAACCTTTGCTCATAAGACAATCCCTCCATACTCGGGAGTTTGTTTGGCTGGCGAATTGGATTCCATCCACCTATTAACCAAAAATTCTGTATTCTAAGTAGATGGGCTTTCAAGGCCTGAGGACAATATCCATGTTTTTGACAAATGCAAGTTTTTGTGAACTCTTGCTGGTGTCCGTTCTTGTGATCGATGAAGCACATCACAGATATCAAGTACATACCCAATGGAGCTTGTTCCTCTACGATGAAGCAGGAACACCACCACCTGCAAGTTTCCTTCCAACCTGCAAGGTTTCGATGGGCTGAATCATCTTATGTCCTTCCTGACTCTGATCATGATCTTAAAGACAGGGATGTTCTGGGGAAGAGTGCCCTCTTGTGGTAAACAGTTGCTCACATCCGGAGTATGACCCGGTGTAAAAGATTAAGAGAGTGATAATGTGGGTGTTTCAAACACCATGGTGCATTATCACTGTCACGGGTGGATACCCACAGTTACACTGGCCTCCATTACAATCAGGGGCATCAGACTGGCACCGTGCACTGGAGAACAAACTGCTCCAGCTCACTTCTCTTCAAACACACGTTGCTCAGGATGTACATAGCGGCCACCAACTTCATGGACGCTGGCAATGCCACCCACAATGTGCCCTGTGTCTTGGGCTCAGCTTGCAGCAGGTGGCAGATGTCAGTGAGCACCTACAGTCATAGAATCATAGAGTCCTACAGCACGGAGACAGGCCCTTTAGCCCAAACTGGTCCGTGCTGACCGAAATGTCCGTCCACGCCAACCCCATTTCCTTGTATTTGGTCCATATCCTTCTAAACCGTTCCTATCCATGTATTTGTCCAGGTGCCTTTTAAACATTGTTAGTCATTGATTCCCCAACCCTGGAAAAAAGACTGAGTGTATTTACCCTATCCATGCCTCTCCTGATCTTATACAATTCGATAAGGTCCCTTTTCAGTCTCTTACGCTCTAAAGAAAAAAGACCTAGCTTGTCCAATCTCTCCCTATGACTCAGACCATTGAGTCCTGGCAACATCCTTATAAATTCCTTCTGCACTGTTTCCAGTTTAATAACATCCTTCCTATAGCATGGTGACCAAAGCTGAACACAGTATTCCAAATGCGGCCTCACCAACATCCTGTACAGCTGTAACACAACTTCCCAACCCCTATACTCACAGCCCTGACTGCTGAAGGCCAGTGTGCCAAAAGCCTTGTACACTGCCCTGTCTACCTTTGACTCCATTTTCAGAGAACCATGCACCTGAAGGCCAAGATGGACGGTTCCCCTGCATCTGTTCCCCTACACTCCTTCAGGCGCTACCATTCCCCATGAAACTCCTATCTTGATTTGCCTTTCCAAAATGCAAGACCTCACACTTATTTGCGTAAAACTGCATTTGACACCTAGTCCAGAATAAAAGGGAACCTGAGGGTCAACGTTTTTACACAGAGGGTGGAACGCATATGAAATGAACTGCCAGTGGAAGTGGTTTTACCTTTAAAAGGCATTTGGACAAATACATGGATAGGAAAGGTTTAGAAGGATATGGGCCAAGTGCTGGAAAATGGGATGAGCTTGGATGGACATTTTGGTCAGCATGGACCAAAGGGCCTGTCTCCATGTTGTAGGATTCTATGATTCTATGACTCTTAGTGCTCGCTCATCCCTAGTTGCCTTTGAGAAGGTGCTGCTTTCTTGATCCACTGCAGTCCAGGTTCTGTAGGTAGACCCTCATTGCCAAAGGAGTGGTAGTTTTAAGGTTTTGAACCAGTGACAGTGAAGGAATGGTGATATATTTCCATGTCAGGATTATGCATGGCTTGGCGGGGAACGTGCAGTTTGTTGGGGATCCCAAATGCCTTCTACCTTTGTACTTCTGGATAATATTGGTCATGGATTTGGAAGGTGCTGTGTAAAATGCTTTGGTGAATTTCTGTGCCATATCTTGGCAATAGTTCACTCTGTATCAGTGCAGTGGAAGCTCAGCTGTTGATGTCTGATGTTAAGTCCACAAATGTTGTTGTGGAAGTAGTCACCACTTTCCCACTGGAAGCGATGGACTCCAAATTCTCTGCAAAGTCTCCGTGTCCAACTGGTGCTGAATCCCTCCTCGCTACTTGACGGTGACAGCAGACACTGCAGAAAGCCTGACAATGCACCCTACATTTCATTGGTCATGTCCTTCAGCCTTTTCCCTATATGAACCAATCAATGTCTCCATAACAAGACTCAGCTGGTACCTGTATTATCCTTTCCCCTCTCCCAGTGGGTCACTCATGCCCAGTGTGACGCTCCCTATACACAGAGCCGGTGTCTGACAATGAGGGGAGGGTCATCACAACAGTGCATCCTCACCATCTTCTGCAGAGGGGCTGAGAAGTTTTGGGTACATTCACTTCCTCCAATCCTTCTTGGTGATATTGCTCTACATATATTCCTTATCAACACACTCCAAGATGTTCTGACACACACCTCTCGAACAGGTGGGACTTGAACCCTGGCCCAGAGGTAGGGGCACTACCATAGTGTCACAAGAGCCCAAGAATTAAAGTCAGGCATGGAAACCAGTGATGTTGGCCGGTTGGCGGAATTCTGGTCTTGGTCTCACTTGGGGAAGGTTGACCCACATGAACTCTTCAGCAGAAGAAAGGCTTAATCTGGCTATATCATCAAAAGGTTTATTACATATCACTTGATAGCTACTTGCATCACATCTGAGATGGACTCCTATGAGACTATCAGTCTCAATTTAAAATTACACCTTACGACATTACCCACATGCTAGACGAAAGTGGGTACTGCAGATGCTGGAGATCCGAGTCAAGATTAGAGTGGTGCTGGAAAAGCACAGCAGGTCAGGCATCATCCGAGGAGCAGGGAAATCGATATTTCAGGCAAAAGCCCTTCATCAGGAGCCTGATGAAGAGCTTTTGCCCGAAACGTCAATTTTCCTGCTCCTTGGATGCTGCCTGACCTGCTGTGCTTTTCCAGCATCACTCTAATCATTACCCGCATACTGTTAATGAGTACTGAGGCACTCCACAGTCTCTGGTGAACACATGCAGAGCCTATAAGAAACTGGTCAGCTTCTCCCAGAAAAGTCCTTTCTATTCCATGGGTGGACTTTATCCAGTGCTTTCTGTTAACCCTTTCAGTTATTAAATGTTTTATGGAATATTTATCATTATTTCTCTAGTTGTCCATCTTGCCGTCCTACAACACTGTCATCCAGCTGGTCGCTCTTGGGTAGCCCCCCAGAGGGGAAGGCTCAAAGGCAGAGGTGAGAAAAACCATTGCAACTTGCAAATCAGGAAAGCATCTGGGATGAAGGGAGAGTGGAATAGGGGAAGGTGGATGAGGGAAGAACATTTCAGCATCCCCACGCCTGGCTATGACATGCCTGCCTTATTTGATGCTCTACTCACTTCTCATTATCTCAGAGTCGACAGCAAAAACCCAGCAATATCCGACCTACTCCAATACTATTGTTGTACAGTTACTCAAAATCCAGGGATATATTCATTCTCTGTCAAATCTGTAGGCTCTAGCTGACCGGTTCTTTTGGGCTCCAATACTCTGGTGCCTTTTCTGTGGATTATTCACACAGCAAAAAGCTTAGACTTTTTTCGTCTTTTAATAATCTGCAGAATTACATACCTCCTCTGGAAATTTCACAAACTAAACTATTGCTCTGAGGAAACATATTTTCTTAATTATTCTAAGTGATCTCTTATCTAAAGCGACTACAATTGCATCTGACTCCAGGCAGGTCTCCCTCAAACTTCCCAAAAACTTTTCAATTTCTATGCTTTTTCTAAGCTAATGTCAATCGTTGATTATTCTAAACTCCAAAGCTAGCTAATGTCATTCAATATTTTACACCTCCTGTCATTCATCTCAACCATTTTCCATTCTAAACAACATGATGTTGTATTGATGAAGTCCATTCAGTTTTGCAAAAGTGACGAATTCTCTCCTTTTGTTCATCAATAGACTTGCCGAGGTCATTTTCGAAAACTGATTTTGGTAACAAATCATGCATGTTTGATTCTTTCAAAGTGGTCCACATATATTGGATAGTGTATGACTGTACTCTTATTAATTTATAGTAATCAACACAAATCTTTATGACCTATCCAATTTTATCACCATCATGATTGGTGAGCCCCAACTACTATGACTCAGTTCATTCATATCATTGTGCATCATGACCTTAATATCTTGCCTTATTTGAGCTAATTTCACTGGACAGAGTCTGTGAGGATATTAGTTGGTGGGTAACCAATCCTCTACTTTCACAGTATGAATAGCCAAGAACATTTCATCTCGCCTAGTCACACAAATTGATTTGTGATCCTTGTAAGGCACTTAAATAGTTTTCTAGAAAATAAAACATTCTTCTATCAAAATCTTAAAGTACTCCTAAATTGTCTAATGTGATTGACGAAGGAGCAGCTTTTGAATTTTTCAGTGTTTGATTCATTCTCCAAGTTTTCTGATATTTTCATTAAAAGCCCAATTTCTTTCAGTAGTGTAAATCTACTTTGTTCCTTACTATCCTCTATGTCATAATATCACTTTAAAAAAATTAATATGAGATACACGCTGATTCTTCCTCCTGTCTGGAGTACTCACAACATCACAGAGTTCCTTTTGGAGCTGATAAAGTCCAGTGAATCTTGCTTTTAATGGGTACCCAGAGACGGGTAACAACACTGACACCTTGTCTCCTGCAGCAACATTTCAAAACTTGACCTTTTTTATTTTCTCTAATTTTCATTGTTTGTTGAGCACTCTTCAGGAACTTTGTAGCCTACTAACATGCTTCAGCAATTTCTAATTTCAATGTAAAATTCAATCAGGTTAAGCACACAGTCTCTGAGCTTTGCTTTATCAGTTATTCAATTCAAGTGGTTCTCTCTCCTCACATCCATCTATCAGTGCAAAGGAACTGAGTCAAGTGAACTCGTCAGGAGCATTCCTAATGTCAAACAGAAACAAGGAAATTTCTTCATACCGATCATTAGGGCATTTCTGAAAGTAAGTTATATTTATGGTCTTCAAAGTTTGATGCTGTCTTTAAAAGGTGCTGGGAGATTGTTAGTGATTGTCAGTGATAAACAGAAGACGTGAATTGTTTTATTCCCAACCTAGTTAGCAGGAGGAACATTACAACAGGAACATTACAACATTACAACACCTGCATCACTGCAAGATTTACAGCACAAGGCATCAAGTGAAGCCTTTTGTGGTATTGGCAGCACCTCCTGTGGTCTGATTCTCTTTGTCAATAATTGAAAAAGGATTTTAATGACTACCCTGGGGTATTGATCTCTTCCTCGTACATTCTAAGGAAACGTGCTTTCATCATACTAATACAGTTCAGTTCAGCTGGCTGGGGAACTCCAACAATGTGGAGCAGTGTGAGTTCAATTCCTGCATCAGGAAGGTCTCTCTATGGTTGAGGCTTGGCAACCCCTAAGCGAAACCATTGCCAGTTATCACTCTAGTGAGAGCAGAGTATGATCATTTTACAGTTTTAATACCGGTTTCCTTTCCCAATGCCCCTCTTTTCTGAGGATTTTTTAGGCATTCTTACTACTGCACTCAGTCTTATATTTAACTTCCAGCACCTGGCTTTGGTATGTCTAAGGTAAAAGTGAGTACTGCAGATGCTGAAAATTAGAGTCTAGATTAGAGTGGTGCTGGAAAAGCACAGCAGGTCAGGCAGCATCCAAGGAGCAGGAAAATTGACGTTTCGGGCAAAAGCCCTTTAGACTAGGAATTAACTCTCTTTCTCTCTATCCTGTACCCAGGCCGAACTGGACTCGAGCAGTTCATCAACTTTGCCCACAACTTCCACCCTGCCCTCAAATTCACTCGGTCCATCTCGGACACCTCCCTCCCCTGTCCCATCTCCGGTGACAGTCTCCAGATGGACGTTTGCTACAAGCCCACAGACTCCCATCATTACCTGGACTACTTCTCCTCCTTTGGTATTGTCCAATTCTATCGCAATGGAGGCATATCACTTTGTTTTCTAGCCTTTCTCAGTTATTATTTTGGCATCCTTCCTTTTATCCCCTAAAACCAGCGCCTCTTACACCCTTTGATTTCTGTTTGTCCAACACCTTTTTCGGTTCCCATATGGCCATTTCCCTGCCTGTAACTGTCCGTGTGAGTTTTCAGAGGTACCTGCCAGACCTCCTGCTTCTCTGATCTTTGATACCTGATACTCATTGAAATAACTTTTTTGGCTTGCATGAAAGCTACTTCTGGAGTTTTCTAGAATCATCATTTCCCTCACATTCTCGACATCCTTCTCTAGCTTTAGTCCCACGGCATCCCTTTTGCCTTTGTAAATGTTACAAATTTCCGATTAGGTTTCTTTTCCTCCTTGAATTTTAATTGACGTGCTTCAGGGAAAAGCTCATAAGCATTGAGTATTGCCTTTCTAACAGTTTCATAGTCCACACATTGCTTTTCAGTTAAACCTGTGCACGCAGACATGGCTGCACCTATCAAAATGCTTTGGAACATGAAAAAGTCCAAACCCGCTTTTGCAGTTTGTCTGCCTTCTCAAATCAGGAGAAATCTCATGACTGCAGTGCATCCTCAGTAGATTTAGAGATGATTCTTAGTTAAATCAAATCCCTCATTGGAATCAGAATCACTTTTACATCAGTGTTTACTGTAGAGAAGGATACGGATCATACAGAATGTGGGGAAGTAAATAGCGGCATCTTGAAAAATGCCCATCTTACAAAAGAGGAAGTGCTGAACGTCTTAAAATGCATAAAGGTGGATAAATCCGCAGGACCCTAGAACTCTGTGGGAAGCTAGTGAAGTGATTGCTGGGCCTCTTGCTGAAACATTTGTATCATCGATAGTCACAGATGAGGTGCTGGAAGACTGGAGGTTGGGTAACGTGATGCCACTGGGGAGGAGGAGTTCACAACTTGAGGGCAACTTGAGAGGGGAAAGATTTAAAATGGATCTAAGGAGCAACTTTTTTTCATGCAGAGAGTGGTGTGTGTATGGAATGAGCTGCCAGAGGAAGTGGTAGAGGCTGGGACAATTACAACATTTAACAGGCATCTGGATGGGTATATGAGTAGGAAGGGTTTTGGGGGATATGGGCCAAATGCTGGCAAATGGAACTAGATTAATTTAGAATATCTGGTCGGCATGGATGAGTTGGACCGAAGGGTCTGTTTCCGTGCTGTATGTCTCTATGGCTCTAACATCTGAGCTAAGGAAATAGCAGGAGAACTTAACAAGTACTTTGCGTCAGTTTTCACAGTGGAAGACATGAGTAATATCCCAAACATTAAAGGGTGTCACGGGGCTGAGTTGAGTATGGTTGCCATTACGAAAGAGATAGTGCTAGAAAAGTTAAAAAGTCTTAAAATTGATAAATCTCCTGGCCCCGATGGGATACACCCTAGAGTTCTGAGAGAGGTTGCTGAGGAAATAGCAGAGGCATTGGTTGAGATCTTTCAAGAGTCACTAGAGTCAGGAAAGGTCCCGGATGATTGGAAGATGGCTGTAGTAACCCCCTTGTTCAAGAAAGGATCAAGGCAAAAGATGGAAAATTATAGGCCAATCAGCTTAACCTCGGTTGTTGGTAAAATTCTAGAATCCATCATTAAGGATGAGGTTTCTAAATTCTTGGAAGAGCAGAGTCTGATTAGAACAAGTCAACATGGATTTAGTAAAGGGAGGTCATGCCTGACAAACCTGTTGGAATTTTTTGAAGAGGTAACAAGTAGGTTAGACCAGGGGAACCCAGTGGATGTGGTCTATCTGGACTTTCAAAAGGCCTTTGATAAGGTGCCACACGGGAGACTGCTGAGCAAGGTGAGGGCCCATGGTGTTCGAGGTGAGCTGCTGGGATGGATTGAGGATTGGCTATCTAACAGAAGGCAGAGAGTTGGGATAAAAGGTTCTTTTTCAGAATGGCAGCCGGTGACGAGCGGTGTCCCGCAGGGTTCGGTGCTGGGGCCACAGCTGTTCGCATTATATATTAATGATTTGGATGAGGGAACCGGGGGCATTCTAGCGAAGTTTGCCGATGATACAAAGTTAGGTAGACAGGCAGGTAGTACTGAGGAAGTGGGGAGGCTACAGAAGGATCTAGACAGGTTGGGAGAGTGGTCCAGGAAATGGCTGATGGAATTTAACGTGAGCAAGTGCGAGGTCTTGCACTTTGGCAAAAAGAATATAGGAATGGACTACTTTCTAAATGGTGAGAAACTTAATAAAGCCAAAGCACAAAGGGATCTGGGAGTGCTAGTCGAGGATTCTCTAAAGGTAAACATGCAGGTTGAGTCTGTGATTAAGAAAGCGAATGCAATGTTGTCTCTTATCTCAAGAGGGTTGGAATATAAAAGCAGAGATGTACTACTAAGACTTTATAAAGCTCTGGTTAGGCCCCATTTGGAGTACTGTGTCCAGTTTTGGTCCCCACACCTCAGGAAGGACACACTGGCACTGGAATGTGTCCAGCGGAGATTCACACGGATGATCCCTGGAATGACAGGTCTAGCATATGAGGAACGGCTGAGGATACTGGGATTGTATTCGTTGGAGTTTAGAAGATTAAGGGGAGATCTAATAGAGACGTACAAAATAATACATGGCTTTGAAAAGGTGGATGCTAGAAAATTGTTTCTGTTAGGCGAGGAGACTAGGACCCGTGGACACAGCCTTAGAATTAGAGGGGGTCATTTCAGAACGGAAATGCGGAGACATTTCTTCAGCCAGAGAGTGGTGGGCCTGTGGAATTCATTGCCACGGAGTGCAGTGGAAGCCGGGACGCTAAATGTCTTCAAGGCCGAGATTGATAGGTTCTTGTTGTCTAGAGGAATTAAGGGCTACGGGGAGAACGCTGGCAAGTGGAGCTGAAATGCGCATCAGCCATGATTGAATGGCGGAGTGGACTCGATGGGCCGAATGGCCTTACTTCCACTCCTATGTCTTATGGTCTTATGGTCTTACTACCTTCATTTTTTGTTTTGCTGAATCTCTCAGTTTAGCCTTAATCAATTATTTCAAATGCTCCACTGTTTTATCTACTGCTTCCAGAAAAAATATTCACAACCAAGTCATTTCAAAACCTGTACAATAAATGTTGCACCTCTTATGTTCAGAACCTTCATGTGCCTGTTTCTTTAAAAGAGATTAAATTCAATGAACTCAGATCCTGGCTTGTTATAACCCCAGCTGATGTCACCACTAGACATCTGGCTTGGTAGATCATATCTGCATTTTTCTTTGAACTTAATATGGCAATCTCTCTCTGAAACATAAGCACACAAAGCTGCACATTCAGTTTTATCAATAAAGCATAGATTTATTACACAAAAAAATTGAAAATCATATAAAACAAACCAAGCTACCTACATATATCATAGTCTGAAAGACTTCAAAGCACACAGCAAATCAAAATCCCATCTAATTCCCAACACCATCACTTTACAGTTCATCAAAATCCGGAGAGCTTTTCCTATCCTGTCTGATGTGTGAGATTGATTTAACTGTTTCTTCTCAGTTCCAGCCCTATGAGCCGTGAGGCCCTTTCCCTGGAATCTTCACACGAAGGAGAGCTTAGACTTTCTCAGGCTTCTAACCAAACACTCTTAGCATATTTTAGAAGTTTCACAAACGCAATCTCTTTTTTGAGGCAACATGTTATTAACTGTACTGAATAATCCCCTTTGTCTAGGAGAGACTATTTCCGCATCTGACACCAGTCAGATTTCCTTCAAAATGCCCATAAGCTTTGCAGTCTCTGGGTTATTCAAAACTAAACTCAGGCCATGAATATTCTGAAGTCCAAAGCCAGCTAATGTCTTTCATCGTTTTCCATCTCCTGTCATAAACCCCACTGTATAAACAATCTTCCATTAATACTCCAGGAGGAACATACTGGTTTAAAATCATAGTTCTAGAAAGACTGACCTAATTAATTTTCATTCTCAAAAACAAACCAATACCCACTTGTTTAAATCCAAACCCTAAAAATAATTATATTAATATATTTAAAAATCCCACAACTTTCTTCACAACATAGCTATCAGTACATGAAACAACACCCTCACTCACTCTCTAGCAATATTCACCCGTTAACAATATCAACCTCCTTCACCACTCTCTGATAATACTCACTCCTCCTGTGCCTGTTGACAACAATTGATTCATTGGTCACTCCCTGACAATGTCAAAGCCCCCTCACACTCCATAAGACCATTAGACATAGGAGCAGAAATGAGGCCATTCAGCCCATTGAGTCCGCTCCACCATTCAATCATGGCTAATAAGCAGCCCCATTCTCCCGCTTTCTCCCCTTAGCCCTTCATCCCCTTGACAATCAAGAACCTATCTATCTCCGTCTTAAATTTACTCAATGACCAGCCTCCATAGCCTCCCGTGGCAACAGATTCCATAGGTCCACCACTCTCCGGCTGAAGAAGTTTCTTCTTTTCTCAGTTCTAAAATGTCTTCCTTTACTCTAAGGCTGTGCCCTCAGGTCCTAGTTTCTCCTACCCAATGGAAACATCTTCCCAACGTCAACACTATCCAGACCATTTAGCATTCTGTAGGTTTCGATTAGATCCCCCCCTCACTCTTCTAAACTCCATCGAGTATAAACCCAAAGTTCTCAGATATTTCTCGTATGTTAAGCTTTTCATTCCTGGGACCATTTTTGTGAACCTCCTCTGAACACGCTCCAGGACCAGTCCATCCCTCCTGAGATATGGGGCCCAAACCTGTGCACAAAACTCCCTGGCAATACTCCCTCCTCCCTCACCTGCTGACAATACTCAAAGCCCCCAGTCTAGGCAAGGGATGGGCAATAAATACTGGCCTAGCCAGCAGCACACATATTCCGTGATTGAATATAAAAGATGTCCCTGACATGTAAGCATCACAGCGATATGCACAATGGATAAAGGGAGCCTATAGACATACCATACTTCAATGTCTTGGGGTATTTAGCCAGGTGATTCATGAAAGGTTATTGTGTAATGTAGCAGTTCATAGTGCAGTGGCTAACATATTAGCATGGCGAGATGATTGGCTAGCTGGCAGAAAAAAGAAAGTTCACATTAAAGAGTCGTCCATTGATTGACAGAGTGATGGCTGGGTTGGCAAAAGATGCAGCGATAGGCTGAAGAGTATGTTGTGAAGAGAGGGAGTGGGAAAAACTCTGGCAGATGGAATATACATATGGGGTTATTCATTTTTACAGGAACAAGGAAAGAATGATTTATAACAATTGCAGAATTGTTGCAAACAATTTAGGGTTCTCATGCATAAGTCACAAAACGCTATTGTGCAAGTACAATATGGAGTGTTCATGTGATGCTATCGTTTATTACAAGAGGAATTGAACATAAAAGTAAAGAGGTTATGTCTCAGTTATGCACAGCCTTGCTGGCACCACCTCTTGAAAACTGTTGTTTCGGGTCACCTTAGCCAAGGAAGGATGTGAATGTTTTGGAGGCAGTTCAGAAGAGGTTTACTAGATTGATACTTGGAATGATCGAGTTGTCTTTAAAGGGTAATTTGATTGAAGCATTTTGAATGAATGAATGAATTACAATTATTGTCACATGTATCCAAATGAGTACAGTGAAACATTTATAAGTAGCCACTTACAGTGCCATCTTAGATCATGAATGGTCTTTACAAGGTGGATGTGGAGGGGATGTTTCCTTGTAGTGGTCACTCCAGAACTAGGGGGCACTAGGGGTCTGGGGGTCACCCTTTTAGGAAAGAAATGTGGAGGAGCTTCTTTTTTCGGAAAGTTTAATGTCATTGGAACTGTCTGCTTCGAAGCTAGAGGAAGTGGTGGATGTCATTGAATATTTTTGAAGTGAAACTAGACAGATTCTTACAAAGGAGAGAAATCAAAGGTTGCAGGGGTAGACAAGGATATGGAATTTCAATCGATCAGCCACAATCTTATTGAATGGAGGAACAAGTCTACCCATAAAGGGAGGGTAATTTGATTGGGCCTGTATACACTAGAGTTCAGAAGGATAAGGGGGATCTCACTGAAACATATCAAACTTGAACAGGACTGGACAAACCAGACACAAGACAGATGTTTCCCCAGTTCAAGAGTTTATAACCAGGACATGGGGTAGACCATTTAGCACTGAAATCAGGATCTATTGACCACACAATTAGCTACCTTCCTTTACCTTTACAATTAGCTACCTTTCTTTACCACAATTAGAGTGGTAAAGAAAGGTATATGACATGCTTGCCTTTGTTGGATGGGGAATTGAATACAATAGTCAGGATGTCATGTTGCAGCTTTATGAGACTTTAGTTAGGGCACACTTATTGCAGTACTGCATTCGATTCTGGTCGCGACATTACAGGAAGGATGTGGAGGCTTTGGAGAAGGTGCAGAAGAGATTTACCAAGATGCTGCCTGTATTAGAGAGTCTAAGCTTAAGGAGAGGCTAGAAAATCTCAGGTTGTTTTCTCTGGAGCAGCGGAGTCTGAGGGGAGACTTGATAGAAGTCTATAAAATTATGAGATGCATAGATAGGGTTGATGGTCAGTATCTTTTTCCCAGAGTTGAAATGTCTAAAATTAGGGGGCATCCATTTCAGGTGAAAGGGGGACAGTTCAAAGGAGACGTGAGGAGCAAGTTTTTCACACAGAGAGTGGTAGGGGTCTGGAGGCAGATACAATAGGGATGTTTAACAGACTTTTAGATAAGCATATGAATAAACAAGGAATGGAGGGATATGGACCGAGGGCAGACAGTAAGGATTAGTTTAATTTGGTTTGGCACAACATTATGGGCTGAAGGGCCTGTTCCTGTGCTGTACAGTCCTATGCTCTATGAGGAAAAATAGTAATCAGCTATTGAATTATCTACCACAGAAGGCTGTGGTGGCTAAGTCATTGAATAAAGTTAAGAAAGAAATAGATACATTTTTAGGGTTTTAGGCATCGGGGATATGGGGAGAAACTTAGAGGATCAGCAGTGATCATTTTGGATTGTGAAGCAGGCTTGAAGGGCTGAATGGCCTATTCTGGTCGTGATTTGTAATACCATATGTTCATATAAGAAACTCAATATCCACATAGTTAATAAAAGCCATCCAAAATCTACCAGATCAGACATCTGACAAGAAAGTATATAGCTCTCCCCCATTCCAGTAATCTCTAAAAACTCTGTTTCCATTCCTTCCTGGGCACAACATTAGTTACGCTGAGACTTCAGGCAAAACTTTCCAAGTTATGATGGTTTTGGACAGATTACCAAAATTGTTAAGCTCCCGGATATGGAGGATTGAACCGTCACTCCTCCTGTACCTATCTGCCCCTTTCAGTTGATCCAAACAAGGTTCATTTAGAAAGTATCCCTCTATTGTGAATGTCTCTCCCACAGGATAAATGAATTTATGTTCTTAAAAGGGCCAATTTAACCAAGCTTTCTTATGTTAACGAAACAGTGAGTTTATTAGTTAGCTAAATGTGGCAAGGATTACTAACACTCATACTTACAGGTTAGAAATAAATGAGTCCAAAGTAAGGTAAAAGTTAAAAGATATAATGATTGCTCTCTGGGTCATTCACGAAGAATAGACAGTGAAACATTGATAGTTGAACAGCTGATCCCAGAATTCTTGGCTTTTTCTGGGTTTGTTGAAATCCTTTCACCCAGTTTCCTTTTGATGAGTGTAAGAATACTTCCACCTGCAATGCAGAGGTGACTAGTCAGTGGCTCAGTGATTGTGACCTTCACAACACATTCATACCCAAACCCAAGCTAGTGACTCTCAGTTCATGAGCACACAAAGACCAGGCGTGCTGTCAGTTCTTAACCCCCTTTTTGGGGAACTCTTGGAAAGGCAAAACACAAAAGGTGTCTGCAAGAGTTGATGTTCTGCTGAGAGGGGAGTGATAGGCAGACCTTCATTACCTCTTCCCACTTCTCTGCACTCTCTTTCAATTTGAACTTTCCCTGAAAGCCCTCAGGCAACATTCCCTCTAATGTGTTTTTGCCAAATGGACTGTGCAGGGCAGTGACCTCCAAAAGTGGAAGCTGAGGAACTGTCACACCAATTGGCATACCCAGACCCTGGGAGTGGCTGTGGAAATTGAAAGTAAACATTGCCTTATGGCATTACCTTCCATGCCAGACAGCGAATGAATTTCCATCCAACAACTTCTCCATCTAAAGTAGATCGCTTTTTTAAAAGAAACACATTTCAGAATTAATAGTTTAAAACTGTTCAGAGTACTTCAGGGCTCCAATCTATTGTCTTGACACTTCAGTCATATCTAATTGTTGTTAAATTGACTGGCTGTATAGTTCAGCTCGAAGGATTCTCAACCACAGTCAGAGAGCAATCAACCACAGTCAGAGAGCAGTCAACAGTCAGAGAGCAGTCAACCACAGTCAGAGAGCAATCAACCACAGTCAGAGAGCAGTCAACCACAGTCAGAGAGCAATCAACTACAGTCAGAGAGCAATCAACCACCGTCAGACAGCAATCAACAGTCAGAGAGCAGTCAACCACAGTCAGACAGCAGTCAACAGTCAGAGAGCAGTCAACCACAGTCAGAAAGCAATCAACCACAGTCAGAGAGCAGTCAACCACAGTCAGAGAGCAATCAACTACAGTCAGAGAGCAATCAACCACAGTCAGAGAGCAGTCCACCACAGTCAGAGAGCAGTCAACCACAGTCAGAGAGCAGTCCATCACAGTCAGAGAGCAATCAACCACAGTCAGACAGCAGTCAACTGTCAGAGAGCAGTCAACCACAGTCAGAGAGCAGTCCACCACAGTCAGAGAGCAGTCAACCACAGTCAGAGAGCAGTCCACCACAGTCAGAGAGCAGTCAACTACAGTCAGAGAGCAATCAACCACAGTCAGACAGCAGTCCACCACAGTCAGAGAGCAGTCAACTACAATCAGAGAGCAATCAACCACAGTCAGACAGCAGTCAACAGTCAGAGAGCAGTCAACCACAGTCAGAGAGCAGTCCACCACAGTCAGAGAGCAGTCAACCACAGTCAGAGAGCAGTCCACCACAGTCAGAGAGCAGTCAACTACAGTCAGAGAGCAATCAACCACAGTCAGACAGCAGTCAACAGTCAGAGAGCAGTCAACCACAGTCAGAGAGCAGTCAACCACAGTCAGAGAGCAGTCAACAGTCAGAGAGCAGTCAACCACAGTCAGAGAGCAATCAACCACAGTCAGAGAGCAATCAACTACAGTCAGAGAGCAATCAACCACAGTCAGACAGCAGTCAACAGTCAGAGAGCAGTCAACCACAGTCAGACAGCAGTCAACAGTCAGAGAGCAGTCAACCACAGTCAGAGAGCAATCAACCACAGTCAGAGAGCAGTCAACCACAGTCAGAGAGCAATCAACTACAGTCAGAGAGCAATCAACCACAGTCAGACAGCAGTCAACCACAGTCAGAGAGCAATCAACTACAGTCAGAGAGCAATCAACCACAGTCAGAGAGCAGTCAACCACGGTCAGAGAGCAATCAACTACAGTCTGAGAGCAATCAACCACAGTCAGACAGCAGTCAACAGTCAGAGAGCAGTCCACCACAGTCAGAGAGCAGTCCACCACAGTCAGAGAGCAGTCAACCACAGTCAGAGAGCAGTCCACCACAGTCAGAGAGCAGTCAACTACAGTCAGAGCGCAATCAACCACAGTCAGACAGCAGTCAACAGTCAGAGAGCAGTCAACCACAGTCAGAGAGCAGTCAACCACAGTCAGAGAGCAGTCAACCACAGTCAGAGAGCAATCAACCATATTGCTGTGGCTCTGGAGCCAAATATTATTCAGAAAGTGTAAAATCAGCAGATTTCCTTCTCTAAAGAACAGAAGTGAATCTAATGGTTTTTTGCACTATCGATGCAAGTTGTCATGGTCAACATTATCGCAACTAGCTGACAGTTTCTACTCGTTCAGCGCTTTGATTGGAGCCCATCCAGATTATTGCGAACACCATTGTGATTCCTTATGTTGAAAACAAGCTTCTTCCTCAGATGGAAAGTCCAGGACAATTTGGCTTTATCTTAAAATCAAAACCAGACCAGTAAGGTGTGAAGTTGAGGTACATTTATTTTTCAGGAAATCTGGTATTCACTCTATCAAAAGGCATCAGCATCTGGAAATCAGTAGATTTGCAAATTGAATTCGATGGAAGAAAGAAATAGACCATTCAGCCCATCACGTCTGCTCTGCATTTACTGAGATCATGGCTGATCTGATAATCCTCGAGACAACTTTGTCACCTTTTCCCATAATTCACTATTCCCTAACTAATTAAACACCTGTCTATCTCAGCCTTGAATATATTTAATGACCCAGCTGCCATAACCCACTGCAGTAAAGAATTCCATACATTGACCAGAAATTCCTCCCCATCGCCATCTCAAATGAGGGACTCCTTATTCTGAGATTATGCCCTCTGATCCTAGACTCTCCCACTAGGGAAAACAATCGTTTTGCGTCTACCCTGTCAGTCCCCCATGAACCTCCAAATTTCAATAAGATCGCACCTCATTCTTCTATGTTTCAATAAGATCAGGTCCAACATACTCAACCTCTTCTCCTAAGACAGTCCCTCTTAACCCTGGACCAGCCTAGTGAACCTTTTCTGGACTGCCTCAAATATATCTCTCCTTAGGTAAGGGACCAAAACTGTTCACAGTATTCCAACTGCGGTTAGGTTAGTGCTTTGCATAGTTTTAACAAGACCTTGCCACTTTTATCCTCTTGCTGCAGTTTTACAGGGCCTTGGTGAGGCCACACCCTGGGTATTGTTTGCAGTTTTGGTTTCCTAGCCTGAGGAAGGACATTCTTGCTATTGAGGGAGTCCAGCGAAGGTTCCCCAGACTGATTCCTGGGATGGCAGGGCTGACAGATGAGGAAAGACTAGATCGACTGGGCTTGTACTCACTGGAATTAGGAAGAATGAGTAGGGACCTCAAAGGAACATATAAAATCCTGACTGGACTGGCTAGATGGGGGAAGAATGTTCCCAATGTTGGGGAAGTCCATAATGAGGGGTCACAGACTAAGGATAAGACGTAAACCATTCAGGACTGGGATGAGGAAGAATGTCTTCACTCAGAGAGCTAGGAACCTGTGGAATTCTCTCCCACAGGAAGCAGTTGGGGTCAGTCCATTAGATATATTCAAGAGGGAGCTAGCCCTTGTGGCTAAAGGGATCCAGCAGTATGGAAAGTGGGAGAGGGATACTGAGATTGCATGATCAGCCATGATCATATAGAATGGTAGGGCATGCTTGAAGGGCTGAATGGCCTACTCCTGCACCTATATCCATTCCTTTTCATCCTCTGCAGATGCTTTGTTTCATCCTCACCACTTGCCTTCCCACTTATTTTTGTGTCATGAAAACTTGGCAATAGTACGTCTACCTCCTTCATCAAAATCAAGGGCAGCACAGTGGCTCAGTGGTTAGCATTGCTGCCTCACAGCACCAGCGTCCCAGGTTTGATTCCAGCCTCGGGCAACTGTCTGTGTGGAGTTTGCACATTCTCCCCGTGTCTGCATGGGTTTCCTCCGAGTGCTCCGGTTTCCTCCCACAGTCCAAAGATGTGCAGGCCAGGTGAATTGGCCATGCTAAATTGCCCGTAGTGTTAGGTGCATTAGTCAGAGGGAAATGGGTCTGGGTGGGCTACTCTTCAGAGGGTCAGTGTGGACTTGTTAGGCCGAACGGCCTGTTCCCACACAGTAGGGAATCTAATCTAATCTAATCTAACCTAATCATTTACTCTAAATAATTGTTGCGCAAGCACTGAACTCTGCTATCTTCCTGAAGATGTCCCCTTATCCCAACTCTGCCTTCTCATAGTTAGCCATCTTCACTCCATGCAAATATACTGCTCCCAACACCACAGACTCTTTGCTGATGAAGTGGGCTAATTGTTGACTGTATCAGATGTTTTCTGAAAATCCAAATATGTTAATCCACTGCTTACCTTCTATCTCTTCTGCTTTGACCTCCTCAAAGAATTTCAAACAAAACTGACGGGGTATGGTTTCACCTTCATGAAGCCATGACAACTGCTTGATCACGTAGTGCATTTCCACATGCCCTGCTATTAAATCCCTGACAAGAGATTCTAATATTTTCCCAATGACAGACGTTAAGTTAGCTGGCCTGTAATTAACTGTTTTATTAATCTCCTAATGAAGGGCTTATGCCCGAAGTGTCGATTCTCCTGCTCCGCGGATGCTGCCTGACCTGTGCTTTTCCAGCGTCACCCTTTTTGACTCTGACTCTGTAGCACCTGCAGCCCTCACTTTCTCCTTATTAATCTTTGCTGCCCTTTTGAATAAGAGTGTTATGTTGGTAGTTTTCCAATCCTCTGGAACTTTTCCAGAATCAAAAACGAATGGCAACAGTTCATCCACTACCTCTGTGACGACTTCTCTGAATTTCTTGGATGAAACCCATCAGGTCCAGGTGGCCTGTTGGTCTTTATCTAGTTGTATTTATTTATCTGCCCACTTTTGCCCCTAGATAATTTAGTATTTTTGGAAAATTATTAGAGTCCTCCGCTGTGAAGACAGATGCAACATATTCAAATACTGCTGTTTTCTGGTTTAATATTATTATTTCCCAGCATCATTCGCTGAGGAACCCATGTTCACTTTGGCCTCACAATTGAGTTTATATGTTTAAAAAGCTCTTACTGTCCTTTTTTTATGGCAGCTATCCCCATAATTATACTGTCCCCTACCAAAACTACCTCCCTATTTCCTTCCCCCGCTTGATCACCTCCCTATACCGTGCTGTCATATCAATTTGCTCACCCTCCTCCCTGCAATCCACCCTCTTATCTACACAGCCTGCAGGTAACTCATAACTGTTGGCCAATAGCAAGGGCTAACGTTCTTCATACAGTAACCCTTGGGTCTCCCTACCCCACTTTTCCTTCATCGCAATATAAATTTAATTACGTCATCTGAGAGTTGGGACTTGGTGCGAAATGCCCAGGTAACGCTCCCCTTCCCTGATGGGGGTACAAATCTGCAGGTGGGACTCCAGCTCCTCAACCCAGATCCAGAGCTTCTTGACCTACAATCATGGGCTACAGGTGTGTTTGCTCTGGGTCATCTTGGTAACCATTAGCTGTACAGCCTGCAGCGGCAATACATCACCCACCCTGCCATCACCATTATAGTTTTTGATTTAAATTTTCAACTGATTACTGCAAGTTTACATTTGAAGAATCTCCCACTTTTCACACTTTATTGTCATATTCTTTAACATGGCATCAATCTTATACTTACCAACTATTTTTAAGCAAAAGGGAGAATAAAAGACTAGAGACTGAAATACCTTAATTTTATTTTAAAGGTGGGACATACTCACCAATCCTGTTCATCAGCTGCTTTACCTGCCCTTCTGTCACATGGTTTGAAATGTTTCCTCCACAGCAGGTAGGCCTTTTAATCCATGCCTTTTATTCTGTCCAAGTCACTTCTCACACAATAGATGTTATTTTCAGCTTTAAGAATGGAATAAACCTTTATTACATACCGGATCCTCACTAATTCACCATCCACTTCTCCTGTAGCAAAGCAAAAACTGATACCTGAAGGCTGTAAAAGTTTAAGCAAAAAGCAACCAAACACCTCTTCCACCCTATGAAGCTCTCAACTGCACCAATGTATTATAATTTGCATTCCAGTGCCAAGTTGTACTAAGTTGGCTATTTATATATGCTCCTTAGGCTTATCTGAGTTACTTAGTAAGAATCCAACTTCAGATGGTTCATAACTAAGTAGCGGTTTCACTGGCAATGTTAAAGAGCAAAGCTTACTTAAGGCTGGCAGCTAACACTTTAACTATAGCTTTCAGTTTAATGCCAACTATAAATTACAAACTAAATTAGGTTTGGATAAAACAAAATAAAATTTCAGTTCTGAAAAAGAGTCATTTTGGACTCAAAATATAACGTTGTTTCTCTCACCACGGATGTTGCCAGGCTTGCTCAGTTTCTCCAGCATTCTCTGTATTTGTTTTAAAATTTTCAACATCTTGAGAATTTATTGAAGTAAATATTTTAGTTTATCTTACCCAACAATGCACACGCTCAGTCCTTGGTGGTCTTGTGGCTCGCAGCCCCTCCCCTAAACCAGGAGCTCTGCATTCCAGTCCAGCCCCACAACTTACTTGACGGTTGAGGAAGGCGAGTTCATAATTCAAACAAACAGGTCAAGGGTCAACTATCCAAACGACAGGCCACTCATAGGCAGTAAGAGCAGGGTGGAGATGTGACAGAAAGAACATTGAATGCTCCTGTATCGCTATCCTCAGCTGTAGGCTGCAACATGCGTGTAAAAGTGAGTGTTGTTGGTGTGGCTAAATTTGGTGCTAACAACGTTGCTTTTGACAGGACATGTGCCCTTGCTGCACACAGTGGAGGTTACATCACTATCAGTCAGACCTGTCTTCAGGAGGAGGACTGAAGAAGATGGCTATGGGAAAAATGGTGCTGATCCAAACCATAATCTAACTGATACAAAGAATCATGGCCAATTCCTAGCAAAAACGGAAAGAACTAGACAAATAGACAAGATAAACAGATAGGGTCTTTTCCCCAGGGTGGGGGATTCCAGAACTAGAGGACATCGAATTAGAGTGAGAGGGGAAAGACTTTAAACTGATCTGAAGGGCAACTTCTTCACACAGATGTGTGGAATGTGCTGCCAGAGGAAGTGGAGGAAGCTGGTATAATTACAACATTTAAAAGGGTTTAGAGGGATATAGGCCAAATGCTGGCAAATACGTCTAGATTAATTTAGGATATCTGGTCAGCACGGATGAGTTGGGCCAAAGGGCTTGATTCCGTGCTGTGCAGCTCTATGACTCTATAACTGCAGATGATGTATAACTCAGAAACAAGAACAGAAATTCCTGGAAAAGCTCAGCAGGTCTGGCAGACCTGTGAAGAGAAATCAGTGTGAACATTTCAGGCCAAAACTTAACCTCTCATTTCTCTTCACAGATGCTGCCAGACTTGTTAAGCTTTTCCAGAAATGTCTGTTTTTTATTTCTGGCCAATTCCGCGTGTTCTGTAACTAATGTGGTGACTAACCTTCCTTTCTGACTGAAAGTCAAGAATCCATTTGAAAGAAATAGGTTAACACTTTTGGTGAAATAGGATCATAGGAATCATAGGAATCTACAGTGCAGGCCATTCGGTCCATCGAGTAGAAACAAGGTACTTCCTGCTATTGACTACGTAGTTTGCAATTGGAAATATCTGATCTAATTTCACTTCCAAAACCCCCACCTCAATTACAACTAGCTCTACCTGCTGGAAAACTAAATGAAGAATCGTGTATAGGGCAGGTGGCAAGATTTCTTAAAACAATACAAGTGTTAATTCAGTGTAGTGTCATTAAATGTCATAAAAAAGTACATCAGACATTAGGGAAGTCAGAGCATGGAATCAATCATTCAGATCAGGAGGGATTTCTTCTGTCTTAAGTGCTTAGAATACTCTTCTTCCAAGGGAGAGAAAATTCAGGGTAGACTCAGAAAGAGTTTGGATCGCGGGATTCAAGAGGAGGGGATAGGGAGATAAAAAAATGGGGTTAATGCCACAATCAGATCATCTTGTTGACTAACAGACCAGGTTCAAGTGCCTGAATGGTCTGGATTGCTCTTAATTCTCACTTCTTACGTGCAAAAATAAATATTAGATTCCAATTTTGGGAGGAGTTTAAGTTATATTAAAAGCTTTTTTTTATTAATACAAACTGTTCATCGGGTTTGGTGTGGGAGGGCATGGAAAGGAGTGGGGAGGGGAGAATAATCTCTCTTTATGACAAATTCCTTCCTATCTATTTACTTTCAAGAATAAGAAAAGATCTCATCATCAATAGTATCGCCTGGGTCTCCAAGTGCCCTGGTAAGGGGGTAATTCAGCAGCCACACTGCTCCAGTACTCCACAGACTTGAGCTGAGAGTTACTCTTGTACTGCGGGTTGTCGGACAGCATGTCCTCAATGAAAATGTCCTCGGGCACAGGCAGGAACACGCAGGAATTGGGGCCAATCTTGCTGAACTTGGAAGCGTTTGGGCGGCGGTGCCGGAAGGTCAGGCTGTCCCCATCCTCATCGCTCGGCGAGCTGATGTTCCACTTCTGTTTGGTCGTCCTCCGCTGGTACTTCCTCCTGGCGGCCACCACCTTCTTGCGGCCCTTGGCCTTCTCCGGCCTCCTCAGGTACGGCTTGGAGAGGTGTGCCTGACAAACGACAAGAAAACAAGAGGCTTGCGGTCAGTGTTTCTGGTCCCTCAGGGAACTCCTGGCCATAAAGCAGAGCACACAGTTACCCTCAATCCAAGTGCAATGCCATGTGGGTGGCACAGTGGCTCAGTGGTTAGCACTGCTGCCTCACAGCGCCAGGGAGCCAGGTTTAGTTTCCGCCTCGGGCAACTGTCTGTATGGAGTTTGCACATTCTCCCCATGTCTGCATGAGTTTCCTCCGGGTGCTCCAGTTTCCTCCCACAGTCCAAAGATGTGCAGATTAGGTGAATTGGCCACGCTAAATTGCCTGTAGCGTTAGGTGCATTAGTCAGGTGTAAATGTGGGGGAGTGGGTCTGAGTGGGTTGCTCTTCGGAGGGTCGGTGTGGACTGGTTGGACTGAAGGGCCTGTTTCCATACAGTAGGGAATCTAATTTAATCTAAATGCTGGACAAGGTACATTGAAACCAGAAGACCTAAGATCAGATATAAGTCACAGGAGATCTCTGCAATACAAAATTTCACAGATTTAATACCCTCCAGGAGTGTAAACAAAATTCCTCCTCATCTCTGTCTTAAATGTGCAACTCCTTATTCTGAGATTACACTCTCTGGTTATAGAGTCATTAAGTGTATAAGTCCTACCCTGGTTTGCCTCACCATAATGCAGCATCTCACATTTAGCTAAATTAAACTCCATCTGCCACTCCTCGGCCCATTGGCCCATCTGATCAAGATCCCATTGTTCTGCTCGACTCTCCCACAAGGAGGAACAACCTTTCCGCATCTACTTGGTCAAGTCATATAAGGATAACACCTTAAGACATAGGAGCAGAAGAAGGCCATTCAGCCCATCGAGTTTGCTCAGCCCTTCAATGAGATTGTGGCTGATCTGATAATCCTCAATTCCACTTTCCTGCCGTTTTCCCCCCCCCCCCCCCATAACCCTTTGATTCCCTTCCTGATTAAACATCTGTATGCCTCAACCTTGAATATTCTTAATGACTCAGCCTCGACAGACCTTTGCAGTAAAGGATTCCACAGATACACTACTTGCTGAGAGAAGAAATTCCTCTTCATTTCTGTCGTAAATGTGCGACCCCTTACTCTGAGATGATGCCCTCTGGTCCTAGACTCTACCACAAGGGGAAACCCCCCTGTCAAGTTTCCCTAAGACTCCTTTATGTTTCAATAAAGTAACCTCTCATTGTTCTATGCTCCAATAAATAGAGGCCCAAGCTACTCAACTTGCATTGCTGGTATCAACCGAGTCAGGAGTCACATAACTTCACCTGGAAATGGTACAGTGCTCCGAAAGCTTCTAGTTTCAAATAAACCTATTGGACTATAACCTGCTGTCTTGTGACTTCTGAATTTGTCCACCCCAGTCCAACACTCGCACCCCCACATCATGGTATCAATCTAGTGAACCTTCTCTGGACTGCCTTCAATGCTAGTATATATTTCCTTAGGTAAGGGGGTTAAAGAACAGGGGGAAAAAGAATTAAATCCCTTGAGCCTCTCCCTTATTTAATTCAGTCATGACTGATTTGTACCTGAAATCCATTTCCCTGTCTAAGTTTGATATTCTTTAATACCCTCCCCAAAGTCCATCAAATTATGATCTGAAATTTCAGTTGACGCCCAACCTCAGTAGTTTTGGACAGAATGGTTGAGAGTGGTCCCCGAATGGACTGCTGTGGTTTAAAGTTATGATATCTTGTTCAAGAGGAAATAGTCTCTCCCTCTCTCTCTATTATTAATCCTTTAACCTGTCCCTGAGTAATGCAGAACCCTGACATTGCAGTAAAGAGGAACCTGTCACTGATATTTTTTCACCTTGCAAACATTAGGACAAATGCAAAAATGCCAAATTTCAAACAATCACAACTATTTATGCCACAGGAGAAAAGGGTGCAGACTGATGGGTGTTAAATATCTCAAAGGACCAGGAGGCTGATGTGTTTAATAGCCGAAGTATGGTTAAGGAGGAGCTTGCTCAACAGGCAGTAAGATTAGATTGCGTTTTAGCCTGCTCAAAATGGCCGATGATGTCACCATTGTGTCATGTGATCATTGTGTCACCACACTCATAACAATTGGCAAGCCAGCTCTGATTGGCCAAGGCATCGCCATGGAGAAAGGGAGCAATCATGGGCTCTAGATTTGAGCAGAGTATTTTTCAGAGAGCGTGCCCCTGTGAGTGTGTCAATTCTAGCGAATATAAACAGAGCACATAAAGAGCATGACTGGATTATCTTAAGTTGTTTGTTGGGCATAAGTGGTACAATGAACACCAACATGTTTAGATTTTGTTCTTGCATGCTACTTTTTCATCTGATTTAAGACAGCTGAGGAAAGAGTGAGGCTAATGTAATATTTGGATAACATTTATGGCTAGCACAAAGAGGCTTACCCCAAAGTTGGCTGAATGGCCTTTTGCTATCCTGTAAGATCATTTTGAACCATTGTATCAAATTTGGCAAGAGTTTACAATAGAATAGTAACTGGAATACAACCAGAACGGCTCCTGGATGTCATGAATAACTAGAAGTGATCTTTTGACATTTTTTTCATTGTAACAAACATGTCATGGTATAACACATTTCTGTACTTCTACATAAGTTTGGAACTGTAATTATTGAGATTGTTATAATGAGACCTGACATCAGGGTTATTATGATAAATCTCCAAAATGTATTTAAAATGTTTTGTCGATATTCATCAGGCACTAGGGAAGAAATGCAAAGGAATACCAACTAATATTCGAAAGAGTTTGCAGAATGAAAGCCTACTTTTGAATTCCCCCCTTGAGGATGTGAACTGGATTTAATTAAGCTGCTTGTGCAGCGAATGACTTTCACCCTGATTGTGATCTAGCATCTTTGTTGAAGAAAACAAAAGAAAGATTCTTCGGCACTTCCCATTTTCTTCAACACTCCCTCAGGATCGAAGATAATTTGCTTCCATTCTGGTCGGCTGAGTTCTGAGATGGTTGATAAGGCCAGTGCTGACTCTGTGAAGTGGGCAGAGGTTTGGAGGTTTGCGTAATCTCCCCCAGTGCTTTGACTTCACCTTCACCAGTTCCCGGCAAAGTTTTCCTATACGTGTTCAGTGTGTTCCTGAATGATCCTCCTCCATTTTGTTTGGCCACATGTCCACAGGGACCTTGTCTGGGTGAATTTGAGGACATCCCAATGGCATTTCCATCATTCTCTTCGGAATTTCCTGCTGTGAGCAAGTTCTGAACGCAGCAGTTTCTTCGGGGGTCTGCTCTCAGACATGTGCCCAGTGGAGCTGATTTGGAGAGATTAGTAAAGTTGCCAAAGCCCCAGAGACATGGACTGTCTACAGCAGACACCTCAAGGCACAGGACAGTAACAGCAATGCACAAGATCCTACAAATCTGCTGGGAAGACCAATGACCAACACCAACGTCCCCCACCAGGCTAACATCTCCAGCCTCAATGAGCCCAGCGATGGGCTGGGCTCATTGTCTATATGACTGACACAAGACTCCCTAAGTAGGTGCTCTACTCCCAGCTCCAACATGGCAGGCGAGCCCCAGGTGGATGGAGGGAGCACTTCAGGGATACCCTCAAGGCCGCACTGGGCGAAATGCGGCATTCCCACAGACACCTGGGAATCACTGGCCCAAGGCCGTCCAAAATGGAGGAGGAGCATCCAGGAAGGTGTCAAGTACCTCGAGATTCACCATCGGGGAAAAAGCAGAACCCGGGGTGGGAGGGGAGGGGGGGTGGTAAAGCAGTGCAAGGAGCGCACTGCCACATTAATGCCACGCCCACCTTCCTGTGACCACCTTCTTCCCCAAGTGTTACAGAGCCAGCAGTAGTCCCATTAGTCTGTAAAGCCATCTACAGACTCACTCTGAGAGTGGAAGAGAGTCATTCTCATCTGTGAGGGACCGTCGATAATAATGATACAAGAGGACAATATAGTTTCTTTCCCATGAGAGAGAGACAGAAAAAAATGACTGGTGGCGGTGAGTGTCACCAGGAAGAGTTTAGAGCGATATGGGCAAAAAAGTTGGCAAATGGGACTCGATTAATTTAGGTCAGAATGGACGAGTTGGACCAAAGGGTCTGTTTCTGTACTGTACATCTCTATAACTCCAACAACATCTTGGGGGGTTACCATTGACTCGAACCTCAACTGGACAAGTCATATAAACACCAATGGCTGCAAGAGCAAGTCAGAGACTAGAAGTACTGCAACAAGGAACTCCCCTCCTGACTCCCCAATGCCTGCACACCATCTAAAAGGCACAAGTCAGGAGTGTGATGGAATACTCCCCACTTGCCTGGATGGGTACAGCTCTAACAACACTTAAGGAGCTTAACACCATCCAGGACAAAGCAGCCTGCCAGATTGGCACCAGACTCACCAGATTGGCATCCACACCCTCCATCATTGACGCTCAGTCGGAGTTTTGTGTACCATCTACGAGATGCACTGCAGAAATTCATCAAAGATCCTCAGGCAGCTCCTACCAAACCCACAACCACTTCCTTCTAGAAGGACAAGGGCAGTAGATCCATGGGAACACTGTCACCTACAAGTTCTTTTCCAAGCCACTCACCATCCTGACTCAGAAATATATGGCTGTTTCTTCAGTGTCACTGGGTGAAAATCCTGGAATTCCCACCCTAAGGGCATTATGGGTCAACCCACATCACATGGACTACAGCGGTTCAAGAAGGCAACTCACTCCCACTTTCTCAAGGGCAACTAGGGACGGGCAATAAACAAATGTTGGTCCAGCCAGTGACCCATGTCCTGAGAGTCAATAAAAAAAATTAATATGTGATAATAACCAGAACTAATTGATTTTGATGACATTAGTTGTGGGATAACAATTGTCGCGGACAGACAGGAGCCTTTTCACTTCGGTTTTGTAAAGTCCCCAGTTTACATTCAAACAGGCAAACGAGGAACAAGAGTTGGCCATCAGGTCCATACACCATTCACTAAGATTACGCCTGAACTGAATTTAACCAAAACTCTACATTCCTGCACAACCCTGATAATCCTTTATCCCCTCAGTATTGGAGAATCTATCTACCTTGGCCTTAAACACATTTAGAGTCTGCAATCCACTGCCTTTTGAGGAAAAGAATTCCAAAGACTCACAACCCTCTGTGAGAAACATTGTTTCCTCATCTCTGTTTTAAATGGGCACCCCCTTACTAGCGCTCCCACCTGATGAACTCTGATCTCTTCCACCAGTGCCATGGCAATGGATCCTTCCCCCAGTCCATCCCAGTGCCATTGTTACTGATCCTTCCCTCACTCTATCCCAGTGCCATTGTTACTGATCCTTCCTCCACTCCATCCCAGTGCCATTGTTACTGATCCTTCCCCCACTCCATCCCAGTGCCATTGTTACTGATCCTTCCCCCACTCCATCCCAGTGCCATGGTTACTGATCCTTCCCTCCCCCATCCCTGTGCCATGGTAACTGATCCTTCCCCGACTCCATCCCAATGCTATGGTTACTGATCCTTCCCTCCCCCATCCCTGTGCCATGGTAACTGATCCTTCCCCGACTCCATCCCAATGCTATGGTTACTGATCCTTCCCTCCCCCATCCCTGTGCCATGGTAACTGATCCTTCCCCGACTCCATCCCAGTGCCATGGTTACTGATCCTTCCCTCCCCCATCCCTGTGCCATGGTAACTGATCTTTACCCCCACTCCATCCCAGTGCTTTGACTGAGGATGCAGGGATCGCTGTTTCCTTCTTTTGTCCCACTTCTCCCCTTGTCACAACCACAAATAAATATAACCAAGTTGGTGGTATGGTCAATTATAAGCCACTGTATTGACCACACGGCAGCCATATTTCTGTAGTGAGTAGATAATTATTTTACCTAAAATAAACCAACTCATAATTAAGATTCAAGAATTAATGACAGTTTGGCCAATGCAGGTATATGTATATTTACCTTACTAAGAAATGATGTGTAGGTGCCAGTATTGGTCTAGGGTGGTCAAAGACAAAAACCAGATGACACCTGGTTATAGTCCAACAGGTTTATTTGAAAACAGAAACTTTCGGAGCCTCACTCCTTCTTCAGGTGTTAGTCTGGTGGTATTAAGAAAGACACACACATACACACACACACTTTATTCACAATGGAGTTTAATATGACAAATATTACACTTGTCCATTTGGCAATTAGAATAAAAAGACAGAATACTATTTAAATGGAGAGAAACCAGACAGATGGAGAGAGATTTCAGAATGGTTTCGTACAGGGGGATGTGGTGTTCTTACATATGAATCCCTAAAGATTATAGAGTCACAGAGATGTACAGCATGGAAACAGAAACTTCTCAATCTAGTCCCACCTGCCAGCATCTGACCCATCCCTCCGAACCCTTCCTATTCATATACCCATCCAGGTGCCTTTTAAATGGTGTAATTGTACCAGCCTCCACCACTTCCTCTGGCAGCTCATTCTGCACACGTACTACCCTCTGTGTGAAAAAGTTGCCCCTTAGGTCTCCTTTATATCTTTCCCCTCTCACCCTAAACCCTATGTCCTCTAGTTCTGGACTCCCCCACTCCAGGCAAAAGACTTTGTCTATTTGTCCTATCCATGCCCCTCATAATTTTGTAAACCTCTATAAGGTCACCCCTCAGCCTCCGACACTCCAGGGAAAACAGCCCCAGCCTGTTCAGCCTCTTCCTATAGCTCAAATCCTCCAACCCTGGAAACATCCTTGGAAATCTTTTCTGAACCCTTTCAAGTTTCACAACATCTTTCCAATAGAAAGGAGACCAGAATTGCATGCAATATTCCAACAGTGGCCTAACCAATGTCCTGTACAGTCGCAACATGACCTCCCAACCCCTGTACTCAATACTCTGACCAATAAAGGAAAGCATATCAAACACCTTCTACACTATCCTATCTATCTGAAACACCACTTTCAAAGAGCTATGAACCTGCACTCCAAGGTCTCTTTGTTCAGCAACACTCTCTAGGACCTTACCATTAAGTGTATAAGTCCTGCTATATGCAGAGAGAGCAAGATATTACAAAAGCAAACGAAACAGTCAGTTAGTTGAAAGCGGGCGGCAGTATAAAAGAAAGGAAATTTTGTTCCAACTGTACAGGGCTTTGTTGAGACCACACCCGGAGCACTTTGTGAAATTAGTCTTCTTACTTCGAGAAAGATAGATTTCTATTAGAAGCAGTTCATAGCAAATGACCAAGGCTGAATTCAGAGATGAAGGGGCTGTCGTATGAGGAAAATTAGAACAGTTTGGGCCTATAGTGGGTGGAACTTAGAAAGATGAGAAATTATCTTTTTAAAATACTAGGGGAGGCAATAGCTTAGCGGTATTATCTCTGGACTTTAATGCAGAGACCCAGGTATTCTCCCAGGAATTTAGGCTCGAATCCCACCATCCCAAATGGTGGAATTTGAATTCAATAAAAAAATCTGGAATTAAGAATCTAATGGTGAACATGTTCATTGTTGATTGTTGGGAAAAACCCACTTGGTTCACTAATGTTCTTCATGGAAGGATATTGCTGTTCCTACCTGGTCTGACTGACGTATGACTCCAGACCCACAACAATGTGGTTGACTCTTAATTGCCCTCTGGGCAATTAGGGATGGGCAATAAATGCCGGACAGGTCAGTGATACCCTCATCCCAGGAATGAATAAAAAATAATGTGAAATTCTGCGACAAGATTTCAATGCAGCTGGAGTTCAATGCAGCTAAATGTGAGGGTGATGCATTTGGCAAGAATAACAGGAAGGCAGAGTACTTGGTAGTTTGGATGTGCAGAGGGATCTTGGAGTCCATGTGCATAGATCCCTGAAAGTTGCCACCCAGGTGGATAGTGCTGTTAAGAAGGCAATATGGTGTGTTAGGTTTCATTGGTAGAGGGATTGAGTTTTGGAGCCCCAATATCATGCTGCAACGATACAAAACATTAGTGTGGCCACACTTGGAATATTGTGTATAGTTCTGGTCGCCCCATTACAGGAAGGATGTGGAAGCATTGGAAAAGGTGCAGAGGAGATTTACCAGGATGTTGCCTGGTCTGGAAGGAAGGTCTTATGAGGAAAGGCTGAGAGACTTGGGTCTGTTCTCATTGGAAAGAAGAAGGCTAAGAGGGGACTTGATAGAGACATACAAGATGATCAGAGGATTAGATAGGGTAGACAGTGAAAGTCTTTTTTCCTAGGATGATGACGTCAGCATGTATGAGGGGGCATAACTACAAATTGAGGGGTGATAGATTTAAGACAGATATTGGAGGCAGGTTCTTTATGCAGAGAGTGGTAAGGGTGTGGAATTTCCTACCTGCTAATGTAGTCAATTCAGCCACATTAGGGAGATTTAAACAATCCTTCGATAAGCACATGGATGATTTTGGGATAGTGTAGGGGACGAGCTGGTAATAATTCACAGGTTGGTGTAACACTGAGGGCCGAAGGGCCTGTTCTACACTATATTGTTCCATGTTCTATTTCTATGTTCTAGGATAGATGCTGAGAGAAACATTTTGGAGAGAGGGGGCACAGGTTATAAATGATTGAATTTTGCATGTGGTCGGAGGGAGGAATGGGTCCAATGCTCATAATTTCAATTTAAATGAGGCCAATTGTGAGATTATGAAAGCAGTACTCACTAAAGGAGCCTAGCAAATTAGGCTACGGAACAGCTCAAGAAAGATGCAGTGACAGACATTTCAGAATACATAGAAAAGAATCTTTCAAATGAGGAAAATAAGTATCCAAGTGGTGGACCACCATCCATGATTAGATCAAAAAAGTTGAGGAAAACTTAAAATCAAAACAGATAATTATACAAAGCTGGGTGGCAGATGAGAAGGTAGGAATATAAAAAAATGCAAAGAATGACTAAAGGATTAAAAAGGAAGGAAAAATTAGAGTATAAAAGAATAAATATTGAAGCAGATTGTCTGATTTTCTATAGATACTTTAAAAAGATCATAATTAACCAAGTGAGGATAAATATTAAAGAAAGTAAAGTCTGGAGAAATTAAGAATGGATTGGTTAAATGAGTGGACAAATGTGTGTTACATGGAGTGTGTTGGGGGAAATTGTGAAATTGCCCATTTTGGCAGGAAGAATGATAAAGAAGCACATCATTGAAATGGTGAGAGATTGCAGAGCTCTGAGATGCAGAGAGTCCCCATGTATGAATAGCAGCAGACCAATATACAGGTACGGCAAGTAACTGGGGAGGATATACTTCAGTTGTATAGCATACCGGTGAGACTGGAATACTGTGTTTGTCTCCTTGTTCAAGGAAGGATGTAAATGAGTTGGAGGCAGTTTAGAGAATGTTTATTAGACTAATATCTGGAATGGGAGAGATCGTCTTGTTGGACAGGTTCCGCTGGAGTATAGAATTGTAAGAGGTGACTTGACTGAAAGGATGAGGATGGGGTGGTGGGAAGGCTTGAGGGGGCTAACTGGCCTCCTCTTTCTCCTAATGCTTACGATCAATGAACCCTTTCCATGCCTTGTGATTCTGGAACTCCTTTCTTTTGGATATACTTCGAGACAGACTAAACTGGACCATTGATTCCTGACGAAGGGCTCCAGCCCGAAACGTCAATTTTCCTGCTCCTCGGGTGCTGCCTGACCTGCTGTGCTTTTCCAGCACCACTCTAATCTTGACTCTAATTTCCAGCATCTTCAGTCCTCACTTTCACCACGTAAAAGCAGCTGGGAATTCTGTGGTGAATAACTCCCCTCATAGAATCATAACTCGTAAATCAGAACTGGCGTTTTGACCCAATGAATCCAAAAAATATATCCTACACTAGTCCTACTTTCCCACACTAGGCCCAGAACCTTGAATGTTTAGACTTCAAAATACTTTTTAAAAGTTGTGAGGTTTCCCTCCCTGACTACTCTCCCAGGGATTACATCCCAGATTCCCACCACCCTCTGGGTGAAAAGGCTTTTCCTCAAATCTGCTCTAAACCTCCTGACTTTCAGTTTAAAATGATGTCACCTTGTTCTTGACCTTTCAACTCAGTGGAACAGCTGCTTTTTATTCACCCTGCCCATGCACATCATTGTCTTATACACCTCAATCAGGTCCCCCCTGACGAAGGGCTTCAGCCCGAAATGTCGATTTTCTTGCTCCTCGATTGCTGCCTGACCTGCTGTGCTTTTCCAGCACTGCTCTAATCTAGACTCTGGACCCCCCCTCAGCCTTTTCTAAAGAAAACAACCTGCACTTATCCAGCCTCTCTCCATCGTTGAAACACCCCATCCTGGGGACATCTCCTCTGCGCCCTCTCCAGTACAATCACATGCTTGTGGGTCCCGGCCCCCAAAGCAATCTGACCATCGACAAGGCAGAGCCGAACAGCATGATGGAATACTCTCCACTTGCCTGGATGAGTGAAGAGGCTTGGTACGATCCAGGGCAAAGCAGCCCACCACGTCTAACATCTTCAGCACCCAGTCCCCTTCACCAGTGAATCATGGCAGCACCAGTGCATACCATGGCACAAGTTATCCAGCAGGAACTCACCAAGGTTCCTTCAGCAGCACCTTCCAAACAGTTCCCCTCCAAACAACACACCATTCTGGTTTTGTTTTATTCATTCATGGCATGTCGGCATTGCTGTCTGGGCCAGCATTTACTGTCCTTCAGAAAGTGGAAGGAACCACTGCTTCCTTGAACCATTGCAGTCCATGTGCTCCATACCCACAATGCCATTAGGGAGGGAACTTTGAATTAGACCACCATTGCTTCAGAGTCATTAAAAACCTGGAACACACTCACTGACTATGGTGTATCTACATTTTACATGGACGGTAGTAGCTCAAGAAGACAGTTCACCACCACTTTCTCTAAAGCAAGTAATGAATTGTGACCCAACCTGAAATACTCACATCCCCTGATCACGCTAATATAAAGGATACATTTTCAGCATTATCGGAAAAGCACAGATGAAGTGGAACTATCTGAAAACCGTCTTTTAAAGGCCCTGTGCAGGAACAATGAACTAAATGCATTGTTCCATTTCATAATTCCAGGATTCTAAGTCATTTTCTTCAAACATGACTTCCCCACCCCAACTGGAGATTTACTGGGGTCAGAATCATGGAACAGTGTCCCATTGACTTTGGTCGTGCTGGGTATCAGCCATGGTTTTGTGGGTCGTATCCTCACCCCTTCTGGAACACCCAGAATGGAGCACACCATCCAGGCTGATAAGGACATTATAAGAACATAAGAAATTGGAGCAGGAGTCTGCCATTCAATAAGATCATGGCCGACCTATTCATGGACTCATCTCCACTTACTCACCATAACTTTTAGTTCCTTTACTGTTCAAAAATCTATCTATAGTTGCCCTCAACGAGGTAATTTCAACGGCTTCACTGGGCAGAGAATTCCACAGATTCACAACCCTTTGAGTGAAGAAGTTTTTCCTCAACTCAGAACTGAATCTGCTCCCCGGTATTTTGAAGCTATGCCCACTAGTTCTAGTTTCACAAGTTGTAGTGGAAGCAACCTTCAGGCTTTGATCTTATCTATTCCCCTCAACCTTCTCAACTCAAAAGAATATTACTCGAGCCAATCCAGCCTCTCCTCACTGAAATGCTCCATCCCAGGCAATGTCCTGGTGGAACTCCTCTCCAGTACAATCATATCCTTGTGGCTCCCCAAACAATCTGACCATCTGCAAGGCGAAAGTGGGGAGTGTAACAGAATGTGTTCCACTTGTCTGGATGAATGAAGAGGCTTGGCGCCTTCCAGGACAAAGCAGTCGATCTATCCCTATGCGTATCGACATTCTGCTGCAGTGTGTAGAGAGCCCTTCACTTGAGGTGAGGCCTGAAACCAAGACAACCACAGGCCTGGTATGAAGAGACTGTGCCCTCTCAGAGATATGTTCCACACTGTTTCTTTTGTAGATCAGTGTTGCCACAGTGGTGCTGGGTATCTCCTTCAACAAGCATTTGGTAAACAGCTGTTGAGCTCCCTCTTTTATAGAGGAATAGAATCCCTACAGTGTGAGAACAGGCCCTTCAGCCCAGAAAGTCCACATGGACCCTCCGAACAGTATCCCTCCCACACCCATTCCCATATTACTCTACATTTACATCTGACTAATGCCGTAACCTACACATCCCTGAACAATACGGGCAATTTAGCATGGCCAATTCACCTAACCTGTACTGCTTTGGACTGTGGGAGGAAACTGGAGCACCCGGAGGAAACCCACGCAGACATGGGGAGAATGTGCAAACTCCACACAGACAGTCACCCGAGGTTGGAATCGAACCCAGGTCCCTGGCACTGTGAGGCAGCAGTGCTAACTACTGAGCCACCGTGCCACCCCTCTGGGTGGTTTTGTTTTAGATGAGACTACAGAATTATGAATCAGCAAGATCAGGGCTCAGGAAAGTTTGTAGTTTTGCTTTCCGGTAAATAACACAGAGTAAGTTATTTCAATAGGGTTAAAGTTATGCCAAATCTTATATTTTTGTGTGTGTTTTAACTGTATTGTTGCAAAAAAGTGTGTTTTGATTAAAGCCTAATGGTGGACCAAGCGAATCACATCTGGAAAACCTTACAATTGCCTTTAAATAAATAAATGGTCCAGGCTATCTCCTTCCAGTCCCCTTCCACGTGGTTAAAGATGCCCTCCAACGCATCTCATCCATGTCCCGCACCTCCGCCCTCGAACCCCACCCCTCCAACTGCAACAAGATCAGAACTCCCCTGGTCCTCACCTTCCACTGCACCAACCTCCGCTCAAATCGCACCATCCTCCGCCATTTCTGCCACCTACAAATGGACCCCACTACCAGAAGTATATTTCCCTCCCCACCCCATCTGCTTTCCGGAAAGACTGTTCCCTCCGCAACCACTTCGTCAGGTCCACGCCCCCCCCCAATGTCAGGTCCCATCCCGGCACCTTCCCCTGCCACCACAGGAATTACAAAACCTGCACCCACACCTTCCCCTTCACCTCCATCCAAGACCTTCCACATCCATCAAAGTTTCACCTGTACTTCCACACATGTCATTTATTGTATCCGTTGTTCCCGATGCAGTCTCCTCTACATTGTGGAGACAGGACGCCTACTCACACAGTGCTTCAGAGAACATCTCCGGGACACCTGCACCAATCAACCCCACCGCCCCATGGCCAAACACTTCAACTCCCCCTCCCAATCTGCCGAGGACATGAAGGTCCTGGGCCTCCCCCATTGCCCCTCCCTTACCACCCGGCACCTGGAGGGGGAACGCCTCATCTTCCGCCTTGGGACCCTCCAGACTCATGGCATCAATGTGGATTTCATCAGTTTCCTCATTTCCCATCCCTCCATCTTACCCCAGTTCCAATCTTCCAGTTCAGTACCATCCTCACGACCTGTCCCATCTGTCCATCTGTCCATCTTCCTATCTGCCTATCAGCTGCACCCACCCCTCCAACCTATAACCTTTACCCCCACCTCCATCCTTCTATTGCACTCTCAGCTACCTTACCCCAAGCCCCACCCATCTTCCATTTATCTCTTCACCCCGAGGCTCCCAGCCTTATTCCTAATAAAGGGTTTTTGCCTGAAAGGTCGCTTTTCCTGCTTCTCTGATGCTGCCTGACCTGCTGTGCTTTTCCAGCACCACACTCTTGACTCCTATCTCCTTCTAATACCATGGGAAGGAGTGTTCTGGTCTGGTCCAAAGTATTGGTCAATATTTATTCCCCCAACAAACACCTCAATGCGATCATTTGATTAGGGCTATGGGCACAGAGAGTGGCTTGCACTTTTCTTACATTGCACAGTGATCACACTTCTTTGGGATGTCTTGAAGTCACAAAAGGCATCAGGAGTGCTAACCACTGAGCCACCGTGGCACAGTGGATCAGTGGGTAGCACTGCTGCCTCACAGCACCAGGGACCCAGGTTCGATTCTCAGCCTCAGGCGACCGTCTGTGTGGAATTTGCACATTCTCCCCGTGTCTGCGTGGGTTTCCTCCAGGTGCTCTGGCTTCCTCTCACAGTCCAAAGATGTACAGGTTAGGTGAATTGCCCATAGTGTTCAGGATGTGTGGGTTAGGTGCATTAGTTAGGGGAATGGGTCTGGGTGGGACACTCTTCAGAGGGTTGGTGTAGACTTGCTGGGCTGAAGGGCCTGTTTCCACACTGTAGGGATTCTAATTCTAATTTGTATAAATGCAGTTTCCTCCCTTGAAACCCCAGTTATATTGCCACTTTTTTTACCCATTCTGTGCATCCAAAATCAATGCAATAATGACTGTATAACTGCATTAGCTCAGGACATTGATTAGACCCATGTCAATATCAAGGATGTTTCCTGTTCAAACGAAATATCAAAATATGCTCTGATGTGGGATCAATGCAAGGTATTGGTATTCTGATGGGCTACAGAGTGTGGTCTTACTTTGCTCTTGTTCTTTGTGAATTTCACCCCATCGCCATCGCCGTAAGCTGTATCAAGTTTGCGCCAGGATTTCCCTTTGTTCTCCTGCTTACTGAGGTTCCTCCTGCCCGTTTTCAGCTCCTCCCGGTCTCCGCACTCAGAGGCTGTGGACACCGAGTAGACGGTGTCTTCATCCTGGGACAGATGCCCATCTCGAACCAAGCAAGCAGGAGCAACATCACTCATCAGACTGTCCATCTCACCTCAGACAACACCTAGCTAGACTGCCAAGCTTTTTTGAGTCTTTGGGACTGGGTCCTTGTTCTTCCTCCCTAGGCTTTACGCTGAAACAGATATATCTGAAGGCTTTTATTTGGGATCTTAGTGAATGCTGTTAATCTGCTCTTAACACTGACTGTCAGGATAGTCCCACAGATATACGATGCCTTTTATGAATGTTGACAGAGGGTTTTCAGCTGGTTCTTTGCATCGTGGCTGGAATCTGCCCTGAAACAGCAGCATTCTCAATTCTGCACAACAGTTTTGACTGTGTTCCAACGCTATGGCAACAGGAATTAAATAAAATCTGCACGCATCAACAGAAAATGGGGACAATTTCTTGTTAATTGTTGTAATGACTAATTCAGTCGCCTCTAGAGCCATGAAATAAATTGGCTTTTACTGTGGGATGCAAATGGATAAACATCAGTTGGTCCATTGCTCTTCATTACGATCGGAACTGCTCTTCCAAATTACTGCCTTGGTTTTACAGTGTTTTGCCAAGTCCTGGGAATGTGAGAAACGCAGCACAAACAGGAGTCCTTTTAGCAGTGCAAAGTGGAAGGAATTTTGTGTGTATCTCCTTCTAAGATGGTCCCTCAGGAGCGAGGATGACTTGCTGGAGTTCTGGGTGCTGAGGTGACTAATTGGTCTGATACAGGACCCTGCCATGTCTGGGGTGGGCAGCATTGACCGAAGTGCCTGGGTGGGTTGCTTAGGGTTTCACATGCTCCTTCTGACACGTTTACTTGCCCTCCATCTGGGCCTCTGTGGATGGTTTCCATGGTCGCTGCTCCTCCAGTTTCAGCAGCCTGGGGTTAGAAACTCCCATTGGCTAGTAAGAATATTCAGGGGGCCTTTATAAAGACATCCTGGAAGCATTTCCACAGCGCTCCTGGCAAACCCTGTTGAGGTTCGGAGTGAAGAATGTCTTTTGAAAATGCTGTGTCGATATGAGCCACCCAATGCAGATCATTCACTGTAACCATTACTTTGATGTTAGGGGTATTGGCTTGAGGGAGGACATTGATAGTGGGGCAATATTGCCAGTGGAATTTGCAGAGGCCTGATATTTCTCCAAGTGTTGAGATGTCTCCAGTACATTGTCCATGCATCTGAACATACAAATAGGCAGGAAGCATGACTGTACTGGAGATCATGAGCTTGGTGCCGGGTTTAACATCTCTGTCATGAGTCTGTATCGACTTCATTTGTAAAGCCCCCTTTTATGTTGTTCATCTTCACATTTTTCAGGGGGTATGTCAGCTTTCCAAAAATGTTCAGCATTTGTTTGTTGTTAAATCCCCAGGCAATTTTCTATTTCTTCTGCACCCAGACTTTGTATTTGTCTCATTAGGACTTGCACCATTGTCTTTCATTTCTTCACTCCAGGGAAATCAGCCCCGGCCTATTCAATCTCTCCCTGTCGCTCAAATCCTCCAACCCTGGCAGCGTCCTTGGAAATCTTTTCTGAATCCTTTCAAGTTTCACAACATCCTTCTGATAGGAAGCAGACCAGAACTGTATGCAATATTCCAACAGTGGCTGAACCAATTAACTGTACACAACCTCCCAACACCTACACTCAGTACTCTGACCGATAAAGGAAAACATACCAAACGCCTTCTTCTCTATCCTATCTACCTGCGACTCCACTTTCAAGGAGCTATGAACCTGCACTCCAAGGTCTCTTTGTTCAGCAACACTCCCCAGGACCTTACCATTAAGTGTGTAAGCCCTCCGAAGATTTGTTTTTTCAAAATGCACCACCACACGCATGCTGCTGAGTATTTCCAACATTCTCTGATTTTATTTGACACGTGTGCTGTCATGAAAAGATGTGAGCCACTATCTAACACACAGCAAGATCCCATGGAGAACATGAGGAATTGTAGTGAGATTTATGATAAGTATTTCGAGTATGTAATACAGCATTGGGGGAAAAAAACAAGCTAAAATTACATAGTGTTCAAAAGAGCCCATTAGCTTATTTTCAAAATTACTATCACTAAGGATGTTGTGAAACTTGAAACAGTTCAAAAAAGGTTTACGAGGATGTTGCCAGGGTTGGGGGGTTTGAGTTATAGGGACAGGCTGAACAGGCTGGGGCTGTTTTCCCTGGAGCGTTGGAGGCTGGGGGTGACCTTGTAGAGGGTTATAAAATCACAAGGGGTATGGATGGGATAAATTGACAAGATCTCTTCCCTGGCGTGGGGGAGCCCAGAATTAGAGGGCATAGGTTTAGAATGAGAGGGGAAAGATATAAAAGAGACCTAAGGGGCAACTTTTTCACACAGAGAGTGGTGTGTGTATGGAATGAGCTACCAGGGGAAGTAGTGGAGGCTGGTATAATTGCAACATTTAAAAGGCATCTGGATGGGGACATGAGGAGGGGAGGGTGTGGGAAGGAAGAGAGAGGGGTGGGAGAGAACCAGAGGGGGGCTTTGGGAGAAAGGGGAGGTGGTGAGGGAGGGAGTGGGTATGGGAGAAAAGACTTAGAGGAGAGCAGAGATGGGTGGGGGGAGAGAATGGTTGAAGAGAGTGTGGTGGGGTGAGTGGGGCTGGGTGTGAGGGATAGAGGGAGGGTGAGGAAGTGGGGTAATGAAGAGAGGAAAGTGTTGTGGGGAAGGAGAGTAGATGAGCGAAGCAGAGATAGGGTTCTGCTGTGATATAGGGTAGAGGGGAGGGATGGTTGGAACTACTGGGAATGGGGGAGGGGAAATGTGAACGGAAAGAACTAGTAGTGTTTTGAGTCTACCTTGGGGAAAGTGTTTGGGGAGGGGTGTAAGTGTGGGTGTGGATGATGCTGCTGAGATGGTGGAGCATTGGGGAGCTGCTAGTAATCGGTCCAGTTGCTAGTGGGGGACTATTGGAGAGATAGATATTGCCCAGGACATGAGTGAGAATGTCATCATTTTTAAGATAGTATCACATGATCCTTTCCATTTAGCTGAAACCTCATTTTAATCTACCGTCGGTGAAACAGCATCTCTGGCAGTGCAGTGCTCCCACAGCGCTGCAGTGTCAACCTTAAGTTAGAAACAAAGGAACAGGTGCAGTCCACGCAATGTGTAGGCTGATATGTGACCTTACTCCATATTCTTGCCTTTGACCTATTCCTTAATAACAGAAAAAAAACTCTCAGATTTAAAACTCATAATTGACATGGCATAAACTGCTGTTAGTGGAAGAAATCTCCAAACATTTACCGCCCTAACATCTCTCCTGAAAATTTTCAAACTATATCCCCCAATCATAGTGAAAAAACTCATCGTTATCAGTTCTGAAGAAGGGTCACTGGACCTGAAACATTATCTCTACTTCTTGAGTAACAAGAAGATGGATTACTGGGCTAATGGTAGACTACTTGGTAGTGTGGATGAGCAGAGGGATCTTGGTGTCCATGTACACAGATCTTTGAAAGTTGCCACCCAGGTAAATAGTGCTGTGAAGAAGGCATATGGTGTACTGGGCTTTATTGGTAGAGGAATTGAGTTCCGGAGTCCTGAGGTCATGTTGCAGTTGTATAAGACTCTGGTGCGGCCTCATCTGGAGTATTGTGTGCAGTTCTGGTCGCCATACTATAGGAAGGATGTGGAGGCATTGGAACGAGTGCAGAGGTGGTTTACCAGGATGTTGCCTGGCATGGTAGGAAGATCGTATGAGGAAAGGCTGAGGCACTCATTGGAGAAAAGAAGGTTTAGGGGAGATTTGATAGAGGTGTACAAGATGATTAGGGGTTTAGATAGGGTTGACAGTGAGAACCTTTTTCCGCTAATGAAGTCAGCTGTTACTAGGGGACACAGCTTTAAATTAAGGGGTGGTAGGTATAGGACAGATGTTAGGAGTAGATTTTTTACTCAGCGGGTTGTGAGTTCATGGAATGCCCTGCCAGTAGCAGTGGTGGACTCTCCCTCTTTATGGTCATTTAAGCGGGCATTGGATAAGCATATGGAGGTTATTGGGCTAGTGTAGGTTAGGTAGGCTTCGGTCGGCGCAACATCGAGGGCCGAAGGACCTGTACTGCGCTGTATTTTTCTATGTTCTATGTTCTATGTTCTCTCTGCAAAGAAACTACCAGACTTGTAGAGGATTGCCCCAGCAATTTCTGATTTAGTTTCATTACCTAAACTGCCTAAGGGTCCTTCAGGTGGGACTTGAGCAAAGAACCTAATGATTCTGTATTAGTGGTGCTGGAAGAGCACAGCAGTTCAGGCAGCATCCGAGGAGCTTCGAAATCGACGTTTGCCCGAAACGTCGATTTCGAAGCTCCTCGGATGCTGCCTGAACTGCTGTGCTCTTCCAGCACCACTAATACAGAATCTGGTTTCCAGCATCTGGTTACCTCAAAGAACCTAATGATTCTGTGGTACAAGTGCTACCAATTGACCACAGTTCACACTGGCCCTTTAACAATACTCTAATATGGACAATACTCCAAGCAGTCTACAGTAGACAAACAGGAGACTGGAGGAATACAGCAAACCAGGCAGCATCAGGAGGTGGAGACGACGACTTCTCCAAGTCTTGATGCTGTCTGGCTCGTTGTGTTCTTCCAGCCTCCTGTTTTGTCTACTTTGGATTCCAGCTTCTGCAATTATTCTGTCTCCAAAGCAGTCTGCAAAGGCCATGATGTTGTGGGGTGCAATACCCAATCTCACCGCTTGGTGCTGCCCCAAACACGTCAGCACCAGACGCTGGCGTCATTACGCCGCAGGCGACGTGCCGCGAGGTCCAATGGGAATTGTAGTTCCTGTCGGCGAGGGCCACCAGCGGCGCCTGCGCACTGAGGGCGGGTTGCCTGGGTGACAGGGAGTGAGCGATGGCGCTTGGAGGCCTCGGGTTGATGTTGCTGGTCAATGCCTGCACTCTGCTCCTCTTCCCGGAGCCCGCCGCGGCACAGGGCGCCGCCAAATACTCCCGGGAGAAAAACCAGGCGCCCGAGGACGAGGCAAACAGAGCGATCGAATTCAGGATCGCCAAACTCAACCAGGTCTGGGAGAAGGCGCAGCGAGTAAGTGAGGGAGGGGAGGGGAGGAGGGAGTGAGGGGGGAGGGAGTGAGGGGGGGGGGAGGGAGTGACGGGGGGGAAGGGGGAGGGAGTGAGGGGGGAGGAAGGGGGAGGGAGTGAGGGGGGAGGAAGGGGGAGGGAGTGAGGGGGGAGGAAGGGGGAGGGAGTGAGGGGGGAGGGGGGTGACGAGGTGGAGGGGGTGATGAGGGGGTAAGGGGGAGGGGGTGATGAGGGTGGGGAGGGGGTGATGAGGGTGGGAAGGGGGGGAGGGGGAGGGGGTGACGAGGGGGGGAAGGGGGAGGGGGTGACGAGGGGGGGAAGGGGGAGGGGGTGACGTGGGGGGGAGGGGAGGGGGTGATGCTGGGGGGGAGGGGAGGGGAGGGGGTGATGACGGGGGGGAGGGGGTGATGAGGGTGGGGAGGGGGTGATGAGGGGGGGAAGGGGGAGGGGGTGATGAGGGGGGGAAGGGGGAGGGGGTGATGAGGGGGGGAAGGGGGAGGGGGTGATGAGGGGGGGAGGGGGTGATGAGGGGGGGAGGGGGTGATGAGGGGGGGGAGGGGAGGGGGTGATGAGGGGGGGAGGGGGTGATGAGGGGGGGGAGAGGGGAGGGGGTGATGAGGGGGGGAAGGGGAGGGGGTGATGAGGAGGGGGAGGGGGTGATGAGGGGGGGAAGGGGGAGTGGGTGACGAGGGGGGGAAGGGGGAGGGGGTGACGAGGGGGGGAAGGGGGCGGGGGTGGAAGGGGGAGGGAGTGACGGCGGGTGGAAGGGGGAGGGAGTGACGGGGGGAAGGGGGAGGGAGTGACGGGGGGGAGGGGGCGGGGGTGACGAGAGGTGGAAGGGGGAGGGAGTGACGGGGGGTGGAAGGGGGAGGGAGTGACGGGGGGGGAAGGGGGCGGGGGTGACGAGGGGGGGAAGGGGGAGGGGGTGACGAGGGGGGGAAGGGGGAGGGGGTGACGGTGGGGGAAGGGGGAGGGGGAGGGGGTGACGGGAGGGGGAGGGGGTGACGGGGGGGAAGGGGGCGGGGGTGACGGGGGGGAAGGGGGCGGGGGTGACGGGGGGGGAGGTGGAGGGAGTGACGGGGGGGAGGTGGAGGGAGTGACGGTGGGGAAAGGGGAGGGATTGACAGGGGGAAGGGTGAGGGAGTGCCGGGGGGGAGGGGGGAGGGAGTGACGAGGTGGAGGGGATGATGAGGGGGTAAGGGGGAGGGGGTGATGCTGGGGGGGAGGGGAGGGGGTGATGAGGGTGGGGAGGGGGTGATGAGGGTGGGGAGGGGGTGATGACGGGGGCAAGGGGGAGGGTGTGACGGGGGGAAGGGGGAGGGGGTGATGAGGGGGGGAAGGGGGAGGGGGTGATGAGGGGGGGAAGGGGGAGGGAGTGACGGGGGGGCAGGGGAGGGGGTGATGAGGGGGGGAAGGGGGAGGGGGTGATGAGGGGGGGAAGGGGGAGGGAGTGACGGGGGGGCAGGGGAGGGGGTGATGAGGGGGGGAAGGGGGAGGGGGTGATGAGGGGGGGAAGGGGGAGGGAGTGACGGGGGGGCAGGGGAGGGGGTGATGAGGGGGGGAAGGGGGAGGGGGTGATGAGGGGGGGAAGGGGGAGGGAGTGACGGGGGGGCAGGGGAGGGGGTGATGAGGGGGGGAAGGGGGAGGGGGTGATGAGGGGGGGAAGGGGGAGGGAGTGACGGGGGTGACGGGGGTAGGGGGAGGGAGAGACAGGGGAAAGGGGGAGGGAGTGACGGGGGGGGGGGAAGGGGGAGAGAGTGACGGCGGGGAAAGGGGGAGGGAGTGACGGCGGGGAAAGGGGGAGGGAGTGACGGCGGGGAAAGGGGGAGGGAGTGACGGCGGGGGAAGGGGGAGGGAGTGACGGCGGGGGAAGGGGGAGGGAGTGACGGTGGGGGAAGGGGAGGGAGTGACGGGGGGGAAGGGGGAGGGAGTGACGGGGGGGAGGGGGAGGGAGTGACGAGGAGGGAGTGAAGGGGGGGGGAAGGGGGAGGGAGTGACGGGGGGGAAGGGGGAGGGAGTGACGGGGGGGAAGGGGGAGGGAGTGACGGGGGGGAAGGGGGAGGGAGTGACGGAGTGAAGGGGGAGGGAGTGACGGGGGGAAGGGGGAGGGGTTGGAGGGGGAGGGGCTGACGGAGGGGGTTACGGGGGGGACGGGGAGGAAGTGACGGTGGGGGGGAAGGGGGAGGGAGTGATGGTGTGGGGGGGGAAGGGGGTGACGGGGGGGCAAGGGGGAGAAGGGGGAGGGGGTGAGCAGGGGGAAGGAGTGAGGGGGGAAGGGGAGGTAGTGAGGTGGAGGGAGTTAGCGGGGGGAAGGCGGAGGTAGTGAGGTGGAGGGAGTTAATGGGGAGGGGAAAGGGGGAGGGAGTAAGGTGGAGGCAGTGGTGGGGCTGGAGGGAAGGACTGGTAGTGTTTTTGAGTCTGCCTTGGGGAGAGGCGTGTAAGTGGGTGTGGATGATGCTTCTGAGATGGTGGAGTTTTGGGGAGCTGCTAGTGGGGGACTATTGGAGGGCTGTTTGTGTGACCTTGTTTTGGTGATTTTCCCCTATTGATAAAGCCTTGGGATGGTCAGCTTTTTGTTCTGAACATCACATAGTCAGCAGAAACAATGAGATATTTGAACAAAAAAGAGGGGGAGAAACTCCTCCATTAGTGAACCATTGAATACCAGATCGCACTGTTTTAAGGTTGTTGGCAGAGGAAACAAGGGCAGTATGAGATTCATTTCGAAGGGCTGTTACCCAAAATGAACTTGCAGCATTAGCAGAAATGGGTAGAGTGGCCCTCTAGAAGTTGCTCCTTTAGAGAACTGGTACAGTCTCAACAAGCCGAATGGTTTCCAAAATGCTGCAACAATTCTGTCTGTCTGTTACTGCCTGACTGACCTGTCTAATTTGTAACTGTTCCTATTTCAAGGGGGTAATAGTGAGTGGCAATGAATAAATGAAGAGATTAAGAAAAAGCAACGATTCTTACAAGTGTTTCGAGAGAAGCAGGGTGATCTAAATGAAAGGACTGTTTGTCGCTGTCTTGGAAACAGTGCTGTTTTGATTAATCTTAGTTGTTTATGCTTACTTCCCTCCATCAAAATCTTTTTTAATACTTCCATGTTCTCTCATTTTGCTCTTTTTAAAGATTTGCAATGTCAATTGTGGGAGTCCATCTCAAATTATTTAATTGAATTTATCGTCACGTGTACCGAGGCACAGTGAAAAGCTTTGTCTTGTGAGCAATACAGGCAGCTCACAGAGTTAAGTAGCATAAATAAGTAAATAATAGGTAAACAGCGGCAAAAACATAAACACAGGTACAGGCGAATGTTCAGAGTTTGAAGGTCCATTCAGTTTTCTAACAACAGTAGGGTACAAATTGTTACGAAACCGGCTGGTGTGTGTGTGTGGGGGGAGGTGGGGGGGGGGGGGGGGGGGGGGGGTCAGGTATCTGTACCTTCTCCCTGATGGTAGAGGTTGTAGAAAAACATTGCCAGGGTGAGATGGATCTTTGAGAATGCTGGTGGCCTTTCCTTGTCAGTGGGCCTAGTAGATGGATTCTATAGATGAGAGTGGTGTTGGAAAAGCACAGCAGGTCAGGCAGCATCCGAGGAGCAGGAAAATTGATGTTTCGGGCAAAAGCCCTTCATCAGGATTCCTCATGAAGGACTTTTGCCTAAAATGTTGATTTTCCTGCTTCTCAGATGCTGCCTAACCTGCTGTGCTTTTCCAGCACCACTCTCATCTAAACTCTGGTTTCCAGCATCTGCAATCCTCACTTTTGCCTCTGTAGATGAGAGGTTGGCTTTTGTGATTGTCCGGGCTGAGTTCATCACTCTCTGTAACAGTCTCCGATCTTGAATGGTACAGTTGCCATACCAGGTAGTGATACATCCAGACAGAATGCTCTCGATGGCGCACCTATAAAAGTTGGCGAGGGTATTTGCTGTCAGCTGCTTGAGGAAGAACAGATGTTGCTGGGCCTCTGTAACCAGTGCATCCATGTGAAGAGTGCAAGAAAGCCTGTTGTGGATGACCACTCCCAGGAGCTTGACATTCTCCACTCGTTCCACCACTGTGCTGTTAATGTGTAGGGGGGGGCATGAGTACATCCTGCCGAAAGTCAATAATTAGTTCCTTGGTTTTGCCAGCATTGAGAGCTAGGTTCTCAGTGCACCACTTTTCCAGGTCTGTAGTCTGTTTGGTTGCCATCTGAGATTCGACTGATTATGGTGGTGTCATCAGCAAACTTGTAAATAGCATTAGTCTGGTGTTTGGTGACACAGTCATGGGTATACAGTAAGTACATTAGGGGGGCTGAGTATGCATCCCTGGGGGGGCTCCAGTCATGTAATGGTTACAGCCAGTTGGCTCATTGCTGTGTTGGCTTTCCAAATGAGTGTCTCATATGATGCCTTCTCGATGTAATCTTGCCCATTCTTCCTTTTCAAATAATGGCCTGATTGATGGATCATATAACGCAGCACATCCCATCAGCTGTTCACAACAAGCAGGATATTGGTCATACCCTTTCGAAGATTAAGATGTAGAATTTAAGGAAGTTTAACTTCTAAAACGGAATGGCCAAAAAAAAAATTTGCTCAAGAACTTTGGACAAGAAAATTAAGATTTATGTTTCTTCAATCTATGGATTGCACTTATTTTATTTCAGTGATTCCAAGTTATTCCCATCCAGTTGTTCTTCTAAATGTTTTCATTTCTTAACTGCCCTGTTGACATCAGTCAGCTCCCTTGAATTTTTCAGGAATGTGTGCTCAGCTGCTTGTGAGTAAATTGTGCTGAGTCATTAGAGGAGTGTGGCTTGATTTAATATTCTGTCCACTGAATGTCAACAATGTTTCAGTTCACTAGTTTCTCTGGATCATAGAACACTGCAGTGTTGCAAGAACTGTCATTTAATACCTTACTGTACAGGAAGATAACATTGAATGTTTAACATAATAATTCATTATTGAGACAGGAAAATAAAGGTGACTTCAAATAGTTGCTGATCTGTAGTTAATGATGACTCTTAATTGTCTTAAACTCTAAAAAGCTTGTCATTTATTATTAATTTATTTAACTTTTGTAATATGTAACCATGGGGGCACTATTGCTGATAGTTGACCACAACAGTACTTCAAGGAAGCATTTTTGGATTTTTTTTAATCTACTGCCTAGTTCTTTCTTCTGTTTCTCTTTTTTTTTCCTTGCTTGCTTTCTTTGTGGGTTTGTCTCTCTCTAATCTGGAAAGTGCTTAGCTCCTGATGGTCTGATAAAGATTCTCTTATGAAACAGTTGTTGCTGAGCCTAAGTATTTCCAGAATTTTCTAACATTCATTTTAAATCTTCGGTACTACTTCATACTTTTATCTTTTATTTTAACTTGGATATGATTTATTTTTCTTACTTCTCACATTCCAGAGGATGGAATTTCTGCCTGCAATTTTGCTGTGCTCTCTGCTGGTCTGAATGGATGTCTGCTAGCTCTGTTGGCCGTACTGTTTGTTTGCAAGGCACAGTGATGCCATGTTCAATGCCTGCACTGAGGTTACCATGAGGATTTCAGCTCCTCGACCTTGCCACTTGCCTGAGGTGTGGTGACCTTCAGGTTCAACCTGGATAAATGCGAAGTGATTTGTTTTGGAAGGTTGAATTTGAATGCTGAATACGGGGTTAAAGGCAGGTTTCTTGACAGTGTAGAGCAACAACAGGATCTTGGGCTCCATGTACATAGATCCCTCAAAGTTGCCACACAAGTTGATAGGGTTGTTAAGAAGGTATATGGTGTTTTGGCTTTCATTAGCAGGGGGAATTGAGTTTAAGAGCTGTGAGGTTTTGCTGCAGCTCTATAAAACACTAGTTAGACTGCACTTGAGAACATTTTGTCCAACTCTGATCGCCTCAATATAGGAAGGATGTAGATACTTTAGAGAAGGTGCAGAGGAGATTTACCAGAATGCTGCCTGGATTGGAGGGCTTGTCTTATGAAGAGAGGTTGAGTGAGCTGGGCTTTTCACACTGGAGAGAAGAAGGAAGAGAGGTGACTTGATAGAGGTGTACAAGGTAATGAGAGGCATAGATAGAGTGGATAGTCAGAGACTTCTCCCCAGGGCAGAAAAGGCTATCACTAGGGGTCATAACTTTAAGGTGATTGGATGAAGTTATTGGGGAGATGTCAGAGGGAGGTTCTTTACTCAGAGTGGTGAGTGCCAGTGGTGATAATAGAGTCAGAGACATTAGGGACATTAAAGCAACTGCTGGACAAGCACACTGATGGCAGTAAATTCAGGGGTGTGTAAATTAGGTTGATCTTAGATAAAGATAAATGCTCAGCACATTATCGAAGGGCCTGTACTGTGCTGTACCATTCTATCTTCTAAACCACCACTGTCCTCTGTCTGTCCCCTCTGTCTATCTGTTTGTTTGTCTCCTGTGAATCATCTGTAAATCACTGCTCCGAATTTGCAACAGCTGCTTCAGACTTTTTTGAGATTAATTAATACTACTTTGAGGATGCTGTGATTGGTATAAATATCAGCTTGTGTTCCTTTTCTATCATGAAGTGAATTTTTTGTTCCATTAGTTGTGCTTCTGGAAGGCTGTGTTTAGAAATCATGATTATGCTTACATCCATTTATGTGCAGTACTTCAAGTAAGGTCTGATGGGTAGGCTGTGCACAGAGCTTTGTTTAGTTTCTCAAACATTATTTGTGGTCTGACACAACTTAGAAACAGCCTTTCTAAGAAATATGAAAATATTACTGGGAAGTACAGAAGTTACACCACCTGCCTGAAAACAAAGATTGCCAGTTAACTGTTCCTGTAAAAGCAAAATATTGCAGATGCAGCAAATCTGAAACAAACATAGGAAATGCTAAAGAAACTCAGCAAGTCTGGTAGCATCTGCAGAGACAGAGAGAAAAAGTGTTATGTTTGAGAGATTTGGATGTACAAGTCATCTGGGTGCCCTTGTACAATAAAAGTTGACAGGTGGGTAGCAAGCAATTAGGCAGGGAAAATGGTGTATTGCCTTCATTGCAAGATGTTTGGAGTTCACAAGTAGGGATGCCTTCCTGAAGTTATATAGGACCATGGTGAGACCACACCTGGAGTACTGCATGTAGTGTTGATCTCCCTGACAAGAAAGAATGCACTTGCCATGGAAGGGCTGCAGCAAGGTTCAGTAGTTTGGTCCCAGGAATGGCAGGGCTGCTTTATGTGGACAGATTGGTTTGACTGCCCTGTGTTCACTAGAGTTTAGAAAGATGATTGGGGATCTGTCTGAAACATAAAGTTCTAACAGGACAGACTGGATCCAGTGGATGCTAGTCTCCGGCAACAAGGCAGATCCTTCAGAACTTAAAAGAGAAAAGGTTTCTTCACTCAAAGGGTAGTGTCCAGTTGAATTCTCTACCACAAGGCTGTGGAAGACAAGTCACTGAATATATTCAAGCAAGAGTTTTTTTTTAGATTTTAAAGACAAGGGACACAGGGAGAAAATGGGAATATGGCACTGTTCTAGCAGATCAGCCATGATCGTATTGAATGACACAATAGGTTCATAGGTCCGAAAGATTGATGCCTACTTTTGGTTTCTCTGTTAAATGCTTTCCTGTAAGTGTATTTGTCTTTTAAAATGCAGTAAGTATTGCAGGTACTTTTCTAAAGGGGTAATTAAACATTGTATCTCAGCAACACAAACACTGACTTGGTGATAGAACCTGAATGTTGCTGAAAAGGGAGACGTTTCTGATATTAAAAGTGTGGACAAAATAGCTCTCTCCAGAAATTGTCCATGCAGCTGTTTGATTTATGGAAAACTTAATCCATATCGTTTTTTTTAGAAGAATTCTTTCTCCACTCTTCAGAAGAGTTTTGTGCTTTGCTGAGACATATACCTTGATGTCCTTTACCTTACTCTGTCTTTCTATGCACTTTCCCAGAAAGCTGGTAGCAATTTTGAAAGTCCCAATTGCTTATGATTTGATATTTTGGGAGGGTGCGAATACGAGGTTTCCACTCCCCTTCACATGATTCTTTATCAGTTGATGTCTCCTTTAGTGTTCTCACTGTCCAGATGAAATAGTCTTTTTGTTTCTCCCATATTGATTTAACATTTTTACAAACCACAGTCAAGTGAGCTCATAACCCTCTCCACTTGTGGGTATCCACCATCTCCTGTATCCAGTTCCACTAGATATTAAGAAATCTATCCCTTTCCTTTTTTTTTACCCATAGCTCCAGTTTTCTCCTGTGAAGCTAGCCGAGCTTCACAGTGACCTGAAAATTCAGGAGAAGGATGAACTGAACTGGAAGAAGTTGAAAGCCGATGGGCTCGATGAGGATGGTGAGAAGGAAGCCAGGCTGCGACGTAACTTCAACGGTAAACTGTTTTCTAAACTCACAAGCAGGGTTAATCCTGACCCAGAAGGGGGGAGAGAGAGAGGGGAAATGAGATACACATGTGTGTGCGTACAAAAGAAAACACATTGATGCATAGGCCTTCTTGACAGCACTGCATCCCAAAGCACTTTAATTAAAGTCATTTTGAAGGAAACCCATCAAGCAATCTGTGCACGGTAAACTCGCACAAACACCAATGAGATGATTGACTCTTGGTGATGTTGATTTAAGGAATAATTATATAATTATACCAGGAAGACTCCCTATTCTTCAAAGTATTGCCAAGGGGTCTTTAATGTTTTTAGGGTTGATATTCAGAATGGGCAGTCTGTCTAACCTTTCCTGATCTTATTTCTACTGTTGTTGGAGTGAGAAGTGACCTAATTGAAGTGGATACGAACCTCAGGTGTCTGACATAGCAAATAGGAGCAGGAGTAAGCAATCATCCCTTCAGCCTGCTCCACCATTTGTTATAATAATGGCTGATCATCCAACTGCTGCTTTCTCCCCCATATCCTTTAATCCCTTTAGCATCCAGTCCTATTTTTTGAAATTTTACAATGCTTTGGTCTTGACTGCTTTCCTTGGTCTTGATAAATTGGAAAGAACTCATTTTGTAGCTGAGTCCAGAGCTATGAGGCTTGATTTTAAAATTAGGTGCTCCCTTTTAGCACCAAGTTGAGAATTTTGTTCTTGAAAGTTGAGAGACTTTGGAACTCGTCCCCAGAAGGCAGGTCAATGAATATTTTTAAGACGGAGATTTTTGTCAGGTAAGGAAGTCAAAGCTACTGGGGATAGGTTGAAATGTGGGATTATAAATGCAAACCAAACAAGATATTGAGTGGCAAAGTAGGCTTGAGGAGCTGGATGGCTTACTTCCAATCTTGGATCATCTGTCCTCATGACAGAGTATGCAGCCTAGATTTTCATGTCCTATTTGAATTAAGGCACCTTTGACAATGCAGCATTTTAATAGTCCTGCGCTGGAGTGCCGGCTAAAACGACTTAACCAGTGAACTTTGCTATTTCTTTTTCCACTTCAGTAATCCTCACAAAGTACAGACTTGATGGAAGGAAAGATACTGAGCCTATGGACACAAATTATCTGAAAGAGTCGATGGACTCTGAGAATGATGTGTTTGATGATCCAAAATTGGAGAAATTGTGGAATAAGGTTAGTGGTTGTCTTTAAGTGGATATCATTTCTAATTCTGTTTCAGCCAACACACATCTGAAAATTAATCAAAGGAATCAAAACAAAAAGAGTAGTTATCACTTCTGTAAAGTAGGTTTGCACACATTTCAGCAAAAGGAATCCAGAATCATCTCTCACTACTTTGACACTTTCAATACTTTGCTAAATGGCTAATTCCTAATTCACTGATTTATTTCAGCTAGACCTGTTTGTGGATTAGATAGAATTCAGGGGAGAAGAGATCAAATATTTGAGCTCTGAAGCAAAGGTCATTGAAACTGTGCCTTTCAATAATGTTAAATCAAACAACTTTACACATACTTGGAAATGGAAGGCCTTCAATCTCAATCTAACGGTTGTGGTCAATTAGTAAAGTTACACCTTTCTGTGAACCTGACCTGTTTACTTCAGAAGCACTGACTTCAGGTGCCCTACGCTGCGGCAGTGTCCTCCAGCCAATCTTTGTGCCCGTACAAAGTTTCAAAATTCAACACAGGCGCAAGCAATTTTGCTAGTAGAATGCTAGGTTGCAGTTTGACCCAACTTTCTGTACTAGTTCAGTTCAGCTTCATAAATCCGACTAATTAGTTTCATAGGAATGTATGTTCAATTGCCTTTTGAGTATGCCTGTGAAATCTGAATTTAGCACTCTTTCTGGCAGAGCGTTTCAGATATTGACCTTCTTTCTCATCAATCTTTGTCTTCCCATCCTCATTCTCTCTCTGTGAGACCAGCACTCCTGTCATTCACCACTCTCCAGTCTTCCCCATGATCACAGACCTTTTTCTTTGTCCCACCCACTTTTTGCTGTAAGTATTAAATCTCTCATTTTTCTTAATTCTGGTGCTAGACAAGTTGAATGTTCTGATTTTTAATTTCTCTGCTCTAATTTTGGTTTGCCAAATATCTTAAATTGTGCCCTCAAGCTAGTTGAAATAATTTTTTCCAAATTGCTATATCAAAACTCCTCATAATATTTGAATATGTCTGTTAGGTTCACCTTCTTTACTGTAAAGCAACCATACAAAGCTACTCCATTCTCTAAGCGTATATGAACACCTTTGTACTTGATATCAGCTGAGAAGTCATCTTTATTCTTCCTAAGGACATGGCGTCCATCCTAACATGTAATGCCCAGAACTTTCCATGCTGCTGTTGTAGAGGCCCAACCAGCAATTCCAATGATTTGTAAATTTATTTAATATCCCTTTTTAACCAGCTGATAAACTTACTCATCTGCCTTCAAGGATTTGTGAATGTGCACCAATGATGCACAGTGACAATATGATGTTGCATGATTGAATTAAAAAAAATACATTGCAACATGTCACCAACATTCCTTAGATTGCATCTTCCAAATGCCTCCTGGAATTGACAGGGGCAGCCGATACATTGGAATGTAGTTTCTCCAAGCCACACACCATCCTAATTTGGCAATATGTTGCCGTTACTACAGTGTCACCATCTCAAAATCCTGGAATTCCCTCCCGAAAAGCATTATGGGTGTCCCTACACAAGAGGGATTACAGCAGTTCAAGAAAGCAGCTCTCAATCACTTTCTTGAGGACATTTAGAGATGGGCAATAAATGCTGACAAGCTTGTGATGCCCCGATCCTGAGAGTGCCTTTTTAAAGAGAAACACTCTGAGGTTCCCTATTGTATACTATCATTCAGATTATACTGCCTTTCTATGTTATTCCATTCAAAGTGCATCATATACCACCTGGTACGTGTATGGAATGAGCTGCCAGAGGATGTGGTGGACGCTGGAACAATTGCAACATTTAAGAGGCATTTGGTTGGGTATATGAATAGGAAGGGTTTGGAGGGATATGGGCTGGGTGCTGGCAGGTGGGACCAGATTGGGTTGGGATGTCTGGTCGGCATGGACGGGTTGGACCGAAGGGTCTGTTTCCATGCTGTACATCTCTATGACTCTATGACCTGTCAACGTTAATTTACATGGAATGAACAGCATAGAAATAAGACTTATTTGGCCCAATTAATACATATCAGTACTTATGCTTCACCTAAATCCCTGCTATCCTTCCCCATCTATGTTTTATCATCATAACTCTTAATTCCATAGAACATAGAACAGTACAGCACAGAACAGGCCCTTCAGCCCATGATGTTGTGCCGACCACTGGTCCTCATGTATGCACCCTCAAATTTCTGTGACCATGTGCATGTCCAGGAGTCTCTTAAATGACCCCAATGACCCTGCCTCCACAACTGCTGCTGGCAACGCATTCCATGCTCTCACAACTCTCTGTGTAAAGAACCCGCCTCTGACATCCCCTCTATACTTTCCTCCAACCAGCTTAAAACTATGACCCCTCATGTTAATCATTCCTGCCCTGGGAAATAGTCTCTGGCTATCGACTCTATCTATGCCCCTCATTATCATGTATACCTCAATTAGGTCCCCTCTTCTCCTCCTTTTCTCCAATGAATAAAGTCCAAGCTCAGTCAACTTCTCCTCATAAGATAAGCCCTCCAGTCCAGGCAGCATCCTGGTAAACCTCCTCTGAACCATCTCCAAAGCATCCACATCTTTCTTATAATAGGGCGACCAGAACTGGACGCAGTCTTCCAAGTGCAGTCTAACCAAAATTTTATAGAGCTGCAACAAGAAACGCAACTCTTAAACTCAATCCCCCTGTTAATGAAAGCCAAAACACCATATGCTTTCTTAACAACCCTGTCCACTTGGGTGGCCATTTTAAGGAATCTATGTACCTACACACCAAGATCCCTCTGTTCCTCCACACTGCCAAGAATCCTATCCTTAATCCTGTACTCAGCTTTCAAATTCGACCTTCCAAAATGCATCATCTCGCATTTATCCAGGTTGAACTCCATTTGCCACCTCTCAGCCCATCTCTGCATCCTGTCAATGTCCCGCTGCACCCTACAACAGCCCTCTGTACTGTCAATGACACCTCCAACCTTTGTGTCATCTGCAAATTTGCTGACCCATCCTTCAATCCCCTCAACCAAGTCATTAATAAAAATTACAAACAATAGAGGCCCAAGGACAGAGCTCTGTGGAACCCCACTCACCACAGACTTCCAGGCAGAATATTTTCCTTCTACTACCACTGTCTTCTGTTGGCCAGCCAATTCTGTATCCAGACAGCTATGTTCCCCTGTATCCCATTCCTCCTGACCTTCTGAATGAGACTACCATGGGGAACCTTATCAAATGCCTTGCTGAAGTCCATATACACCACATCCACAGCTCGACACTCATCAACATTTCTAGTCACATCCTCAAAGAGCTCGATAAGGTTTGTGAGGCATGACCTGCCCCTCACAAAGCCGTGTTGACTGCATTTAATCAAGCCATGCACTTCCAGATGGCCATAAACCCTATCCTTCAGAATCCTTTCTAGCACCTTGCAGACGACAGACGTGAGACTGACTGGTCTGTAATTGCTGGGGATTTCCCTATTTCCTTTCTTAAAGAGAGGAATTACATTTGCCTCTCTCCAGTCCTCAGGTACGACTCCAGTGGAGAGCGAGGATGAAAAGATCTTCGCAAGTGGCGAAGCAATTGCATTTCTCGTTTCCCAAAGCAGCCGAGGACAAACCTGGTCCGGGCCTGGCAACTTGTCAATCTTAATGTTTGACAAAATTTTCAGCACGTCAGCTTCCTCTATCTCCATTCCAGCATGCACACCTGCTCTTCAAAGGTTTCATTCACTACAAAGTTTGTTTCTTTCGTAAAGACAGAAGCAAAAAACTCACTTAGGCCTTCCCCTACCTCCTCAGACTCCACACACAAATTCCCTATGCTATCCCTGATTGGCCCTACTCTTTCTTTGACCATTCTCTTATTCCTCACATAAGTGTAAAATGCCTTTGTGTTCTCCCTAATCCGTTCTGCCAAGCCTTTCTCGTGCCCCCTCCTGGCTCTCCTCAGACCATTTTTAAGCTCCTTCCTTGCCTGCCTTTAATCTTGTAGAGCTGAGCTTGACCCTAGCTTCCTCCACCTTATGTAAGCTACCTTTTTCCTTTTGATGAGAAGCTCCACCGCCCTTGTCATCCAAGATTCCTTTATCTTACCACTTCTTGCCTGTCTCAGAGGGACACATTTATTCATCACATGCATCAACTGTCCCTTAAACAGTCTCCACAGGTCTATAGTGCCTTTACCGTGGGACAATTGCTCCCTATCCATGCTTCCTAATTCATATCTAATCGCATCATAGTTTCCTCTTCCCCAATTAAATATCCTCCCGTTTTGCCTAATCCTCTCCTTCTCCATAGCTATGTAGAATGTGAGGCAGTTGTGGTCACTATCACCAAAATGCTCTCCCACCACAAGATCTGATACCTGCTCCGGCTCGTTTCCAAGCACTAAGTCTAGAATGGCCTCTCCCCTCGTCGGCCTGTCAACATACTGAGTTAGGAAACTCTCCTGAACACGCCTTACAAAAACAGCTCCATTCAAATCTTCTGCTCGAAGGAGGTTCCAATCAATATTGAGAAAGAGTTAAAGTCACCCATTACAACAACCCTACTACGTCCACACTTTTCCAAAATCTGCCGGCCTATGCTTTCTTCCATCTCCCTGCTGCTTTGGGGGGCCTCTAGTAAACCCCTAAAGAGGTGACTGCTCCCTTGCTGTTCCTAATTTAAATAGAATAGAATATCTACAGTGTGGAAACAGGCCCTTTAGCCCACCAAGTCCACACTGACCCCTCTGAAGAGTAAACCCACCCAGACCCATTCCCCAACCCGATTATCCCCTACATTTACCCCTGACTAACCGATCTAAACATCTCTGAACACTATGGGCAATTCACCGTGGCCAATTCACCTAACCTGCACATCTTTGGATTGTGGGAGGAAATCCACACAGACACAGGGAGAATGTGCAAACTCCACACAGACAGACACCCCAGGCTGGAATCAAACCCAGGTCCCTGACTGTTTGACTCTTACCTTTCCCAACTGTACCAGTCTCAGATTGATCTCTTTCCTCACTACTTCCCTGGGTACCACCCCCCCCATCGTACTAGTTTAAATCCTCTCAAGCAGCTGTAGCAAATCTCCCTGCTAGTATATTAGTCCCCTTCCATTTCAGGTGCAATCCATCCTTCATGTACAGGTCTCTTCTACTCCAGAGGAGTTTCAGATCCAAAATGTGAATGCTTCTCCCTTGCACCAGCTTCTTCCCATGCATTCATCTGCTCTATCCTCCTTTTCCTACCCTCACTATCTTGTAGCGCCAGGAGTAATGCAACTATTACTATTCTAGAGGACCTCCTTTTTAAATTCCTGCCTAATTTTCTATATTCTTCCTTCAGAATCTCATCCTTTTTCCTTCCTAGGTCGTTGGTACCAATGTGTACAATGACCTCCTACTGGTCCCTCCCCCCTTTCAGAACATTCTACACCCTCTCAGAGACTTCTTTGATCTTGGCACAAGGCAGGCAACACACTATTCTGATTTTTTACTGCTGGCTGCAGAAACATCTGCCTGTGCCTCTGACTAGAGAGTCCCCTATCACAATCTATCATGAGGAACCTGACATAACTGTCATTACAGTACAGCCTGTCTCTCTATCAGAGACTAAGCTGTTCATGCAACATTCCCCTGACAGTCCATCGGCCCCTAAATTTTCCAAAACAGCATACTCATTTGAAATGGGGATAGCCACAGAAGACTCCTGCACTACCTGCCTACCCCTCTTACCTTTCCTCGAGTTAACCCATCTACCTAACTGTATCTGCGGCATTTCTCCCTTCCTATAACTGCCATCCACCATTTCCCCTAGCTCTTGCGAATTCCTCATTGCCTCTAACTGCCACTCCAACCGATCCATGCGATCTGACAGGATTCACAACACTTGCTGCAGACATAATCATCAGTAAAATGGAAACAGTCCCTAAATTCCCACATCCAACAGGAAGACCATATAACTCTGCGAAAGGCCATTTTTTGTCCTTCACAATCTACTGACCCAGAAAATAGCACTGTCTTATTGGTCTAAAATAACAGTGTTCCAGGCTAACTTAGTACTTATGGTTTATATTTTTAAAATTTAACCAAGAGATAGATTTCAATAAAACATATAATCAACAAAGAACCCATTGTACTCACGACTGTAGACTTACAGCAAGGTTAAAAACTATGCACTTATCTGTTCCTGTGCTGTGAGCTCACCCACACAGGTTCCTCCAATGTCAGCTGTGAATTTCATTGTTTTAATTTTTCCAGGCTGCACTCCGTTGTCCAGAGATACATTAACTCAAATCGGAAAGGCAGTAACTGTGCAGATTCACTGCCGTGTCAGTTAGCAGTGTAGGTTTCTTCCTCTTTCTCCCTTACTGACCACGTGCTTGCTGCCTTTTGTCTGTCTTTCTCAATTTTTAAAAAGTGCCGTTGTTTTGACTTTTTTCCCCCAAGATTTCAGAACAATGCAACAGCATACAAAATAGAAATTGCTGCTCCTGGAATTCAAGGAAATCATCTCCATATATGAAATAATATTTTTAGCATCTTTCACAAACTTAAATTTGTCTCACACAGTTTTACATTCACTGAAGTACTACTAAAGCATAGAAATATAGTCACTGTGTAGTAGTCAATTTGCAAACTGCAAGCTCCCACAAAACTGCAATTTAATGATCAGATAATATGTTTCAGTAACTTTGATTGGAGGATAAATTTTGTCTAGAACACCAGGAATAACTCTCCCACTCTTCTTAAACTCTAGTGCCTTGAGATTTTTGACATTCATCAGACTACTGACTGGACCTCAGCCTAATATCTGTTCCTTGTTTCTCTGTTTCTATGTTTTTACATCACAGCCAATATTAATGCATTTAACAATTCAAATTGTTCCTTAAATCAATGACAGATCTGCAAAAAGTATATGGGGCAAAGTTATTGCTGATAACACCACAGACAGAATCATGTTTTGGATGTAGGTTTGCTCGCTGAGCTGGAAGGTTCATTTCCACCCATATTGACTCGGTAGGCAGATCTTTTTTAGATTAGATTACTTACACTGTGGAAACAGGACCTTCGGCCCAACAAGTCCACACCGACCCGCCGAAGCGCAACCCACCCATACCTCTACATTTACCTAACACTACGAGCAATTTAGCATGGGCAATGCACCTGACCTACACATCTTTGGTGCTGTGGGAGGAAACCGGAGCACCCAGAGGAAACCCACGCAGACACGGGGAGAATGTGTGGAGTTTGCACAGTCAGTCGCCTGAGTCGGGAATTTAACCCGGGTCTCTGGCGCTGTGAGGCAGCAGTGCTAGCCACCGTGCCGCCCACAACAATGGAAGCTTCTGTAGCTGTGATACTCTCTCTGATTAGTAGTGCTTCTCCCCCTCCTCTTTTTTTCCCCCCTCCCTATTCTTTTTAAATGCTCTAAACCCTGGAACATCCAGCAACCATTCCTCCCCCTGAGAAACCCATGTCTCTGATGGCCACAACATCATAGCACCAGGTACTGATCCATGCTGTAAGTTCATCACTTATTCCTGATACTCCTTGCGTTAAAGCCAGCACACTTTAACTGATACCAATATACATATCCAGTATCCCTTTAAATACATTTATACTATTTGTCTCAACTTGCACTATAGTCTCAACTTTGACATTTTCACCACATTTTGGGTAGAAAAATTTCTTCTGCATTCTGATTTCTTTGTGGGTGTTTCTATTGAAGGCACCTTTCTGCTCTTCCACGGAAGTGCAAATGCAGCCTTGTCTGTTTTCAAAATCTTTCATAATTCTAAAGATCTCTGTTATGTTATCCCTTAGCCATCTGTTTTCAACAGCATCTTTTCAATCTCTCTAATGGTCAAGCACTATTTTTATAACTGAAACAGTATAGCATGATGTGGCAAGAAGGGATGTTAATTCTTCTGTAAACCAACTTGGAGTAACAGATGGGGATGGTTTTCCACCAACTTGTAATTAAAATTACAATAGTCTCTCGTGAATGTGGAAGTTTTGAAGATAAGTTCCACAGCACAAGTATCATGTTGTCCATAATTTTAACCAAGAATTTGCTTCTTGTTAGGCAACAACCTCTGGAAAATTTAGTGATGATGAAGTTCGAAAACTGCGCCGAGAGTTCCAACATCACCAGGATAAAATTCAGGAGTACCACATCCTGAGAGAGACCGTCAGCAGGAATGAAGGTATTGTCATTAAAAATATCATCTGAATTACTTCAGATAAAACAATTATAGAAGAATAATTATTCTCTTTTTTTTTTCTAGATTGCTTCTCAGTTACTTTTGACTCCTAGTTAATTTTGTTAATTGAAATGTGATATTTGGTCATTCTTTGCAAATTGTATTCACTTGGAAGGAAAACACAGCTGTCTTTAAAATTTAGATCAGGAATTTCAGTTAGTCTCTAATTATTCCTACTTTCTAGTTGTGATTGCCTGAGCAGGTCATAAGGAAATTTCAGGTGTGTTTTCCCTCTTTATTGATCCTGGATTTTCTATGTTTTTTTGCTTCTTCAACAAACTGTTCAGGTCCCCTTTTTGCCCTCCTGATGTCCTTCTCAAGTACTACTCTTGCAGCACTTATACTCCTTTAGGGATTCATAGTCGTACAGCATGGAAACAGACTCTTCAGTCCAACCAATCCATGCCGACCATAATCCCAAACTAAACTAGTCCCTCCTGTCTGCACTTGGCCTACATCCCACCAATATTTCTTTTTCATGTGCCTATCTAATTGTCTTTAAAACATTGTAAGTGTACCCGCATCCACTACTTCCTCTGGAAGTTCATTCCACATATGAACCACTTTGTGCTTTTTTAAAAAAAAGTTGCACCTCATGTCTTTTAAATCTTTTTCCTCTCACCTTAAAAATATGCCCCCTAGTCTTGAAATGCCCCACCTCTGCTCACCTTACTTATACCCCTCATGATTTTATAAGCCTCTATAAGGTCAGTCCTCAATCTCCTATGCCTCTCAATCAATTCACTTGATCCCAGCTGTCTCCTTTTCCTTGACCAGAGTCTCAATTTTTCTAGTCATGATTTGGAGATGCCGGTCTTGGACTGGGGTGTACAAAGTTAAAAATCACACAACACCAGGTTATAGTCCAACGGGTTTAATTGGAAGCGCACTAGCTTTCGGAGCGTTGCTCCTTCACAGGTGGTAGTGGAGGGCTCGATCGTAACACACAGAATTTGTAGCAAAAATTTAGTGTGATGTAACTAAAATTATACATTGAAAAATTGATTGTCTGTTAAGTCTTTCATTTGTTTGAATAGCATGATAGTTTCATTTCTTTCATGTGTAAATCGCAAAACCTCTTTTTAAAATGTTGCATTCTCAGGTTAGCTGTTAACAATGGTGATAGCTAGACAATATGTTACATACACTGTAAATGTTTGCTATAAATACTTTTAGGATTGAGCCCTCCACTACCACCTGATGAAGGAGCGATGCTCCAAAAGCTGGTGTACTTCCAATTAAACCTGTTGGACTATTACCTAACATTGTGTGATTTTTAACTCAATTTTTCTAGTCATCCAGGATTATCTACACCTACCAGCCTTGCCCTTCGCACAAACAAGAATGTACTATCTCTGAACTTTATTATCTCATTTTTGAAGATCTCCCACATCCCAACCATTCCTTTACCTGTGAACAGCTCCCCCAATTAACTTTCGTAAGTTCCTGCCTAAAACTGTCAAAATTGGCCTAACTCTAACTTACAACTTTAAGTTTCAGATCAATTCTAAAACAATTAGAATTATGATCACTTGTCCCAAAGTGCTCCCCCATTGGTACCTCAGTCATTTGTCCTGCCTTATTTCCCAAGAGAAGGTTAAGTTTTGTTCCTTCTCCAGTAGGTACATCCACATATTGGATAAGAGAATTTTCCTGTACATACTTGAATTCCCCTCCATCCAAGGCTTAACACTATGGCAGTCCCAGTCTGTTAAGGGCTTGGTGGTGTAGTGGACAATGAAGACCCTTATCTCACGGGCATGGATTAGATGGGCCAATGAGTGCCAGATGGAGTTTAATTTAGATAAATCTAAGATGTTGCATTTTTGGTAAGGCAAAACAGGGCAGGATTTATGCAGTTAATATTAGGGCCCTGGGGAGTGTTGCTGAACAAAGAGACCTAGGGGTGTAGGTGCATAATCCCTTGAAAGTGGAGTCGCAGATAGATAGATAGATAATGTGGTGAAGGAACGTGTTTGAGACGCTTGCCTTCATCGGTCAGTGCATTGAGTATAGGAGTTGGGACATCATTTTGTGGCAGTACATGACATTAGTGAGGCCACTTTCAGAATATTGAGTTCAATTCTGATCTCCCAGCTATAGGAAAGATGTTAAATTTGAGAGAAAAGACTTACAAGGGTATTGCCAGGATTGGAGGGTTTGAGCAAAAGGAGAGGCTGAATAGGCTGTGGCTTTTTTCTCCAGAGCATCAGAGGCTCAAGGGTGACCTAACAGAGGTTTATAAAATCACGAGGGGCATGAATAGGGAGGATAACCAAGGTCTTTTCCCAGGGTAGGGGAGTCTAAAATTAGAGGGCATAAGTTTAAGGTGAGAAGGAAAAAATTTAAAACGGACCTGAGGGACAACTTTTTCATGCAGAGGATGATGCAAGTCTGGAACAAGTTGTCAGAGGAGGTGGTGGAGGTACAATTACAGTATTTAAAAGGGATCTGGGTGGATACAAAAATAGGAAGGGTTTAGAGGAATATGGGCCAAATGCTGGAAAATGGGACTAGCTCAGTTTAAGATATTTGGCTGTCGAAGAGAAGTTGGATTGAAGGGTCTATTTCCATGCTGTATAACTGACTCTGTGCTGCAGGGGAGGAATTTAGGGACAAAACAGAATGTCACATGGACCAATACAGGTAAATGAAGAAGTGTCAGCTTCTTACAGGAAAATCATGATAAGCTAACTTGCTGGAGTTGTTCAAAAGATAAGAGGCAGTGATGTTGATATGTTATGCATGGTTTTCTATAAGGTGTTTAATAGTGTTGCACAACAAACATGAGCAAAGTCAGAGCTCATGGAATAAAAGAGACAGAGTGAAAAATTGGCTGTGACAGCAAATGAGTAATGGTTAATAGACTTTAGTGGATTGGGGAAGGATTGCAGTGGGGTGTCCTCGGATTCAGTGTTGTGACCTTTGCTTTTCCAGATCATAATTAATGATCTAGACCTTGGTGTGAAAGGCACAATTTTCCAAATTTGCAGGTGATGCAAAATTTGGGAACATTGTAAACTGTGAGGAACATGGTGCAGAACTTCACAAAGGAAGAGACAAGATGGAAGACAGAAAATTCAGTGCAGAGGTGTTCCATTTTAGTATGAGAAACTATAGAAAGTGTAGAATTCTAGAGGTGAGGGGGTCTTGAGTGTGTATATACATGGTTAAATCAAGCTAGCAGGTCAAGGCATCAGTTAATAACAGATACAGCAATTAAGGCTTTTAGTAGGGGTGTGGAGGACCAGAGCAAGAAAGTTTTGTTGAACCCGTATAAGACAGTAGTTTGACCTCCACTAGAATATTTCATCTAGTTCTAGGCTTTGCACTTGGCAGGGATGTGAAAGTTTTGGGGAGAGTGCAGAGGAGATTTGCAAGGATGATTCCATGAGCAAGGGATTTTAGTTATGAAGGTAGATTGCAGAAGTTGAGACTGTTTCTTGGGGAAGAGAAGGTCAAGGAAAAACTTGAGACATAACTGAGGAAATGTTCACTCATGAGGTTGAGAATGAGAAGGCCAAGATTTAAAGTAATGAGTAAAAGAATCAGACGTAATGTTGCTGAAAATGAGTTTCATCGTGAGGGTTAGCATCTGGACAGCATTGCCTGAAGGTAAGATTGAATCATTCAAGAGGGAATTATTTTGTTAATGTTATCTGAAAAGGAATAGTGTGCAAGATTACAAGGGGGAAGGCAAGCAAATAGCATTATGTGAGATGCTCACTTGGAGAGCTGGTGGAGATGCAGTGGGCCAGTGCATTATCTCAATTTTGTTTCTGAAAGAGGCATACCTAGTTACAGTTTTCCAGCCAGCTTGTGTATGGGACTGACTTGATATCAGTTGGCCTATTCCTGCCCACCAGTTTTTAATATTTTTATACCTTTGTTATAATGTGAGATTTGAAATCCTAAGATTGAAGGAACAAATGTTCAGGAGGTATGACAAAAATCTTAAATTATGCTGCAGGTTCAGGGTTTCTTTGTTAGCGAGTCTCCAACAGCAGACATAAGCTCTCTAGCAAATATCAGAAACTAAACATTCCTGAAAGGTTTGAGGAATATGGTTGAATCTATAACCAGAAAATGTGTTGAAATCAAGTAGCACCATTTTTCAGAGGGATTTGGGTAAAGACTCAAACCAAAACATTAGTCAGGGTTGAGAAAGGTTAGAAGATGGCAATTATGCATTCAGTTCTGATAGAGACTTGGTGCATCCATATTTACAAAGGCTGCATGGGGTTCTGTGCCTAACTATTAATCTCCTATATGCTGACAGATGTGTTTTGTTTAAAAACAAATTCTTTGTTTTTGGCAGACATTTATCAGAATGTAATCAGCCCTTCGGAAGCCCATGTGAAAGAGGATTTGCTACACACCAAGCATGCTGAGCTGAAGGATAAGCACCGTAATGTTCAAGCAAGCTTCGAGCGTTTGCGCAAACTCATTCACCACGGTTATGATGAAGACAGTGGTAAGGCTGTCTTCTTTGCTTGATAGCATTTTTTATGGGAGTTTTTAGGGGTACTCATTCCTTTTATGATTTGGAGACTCCAGTGTTGGAGTGGGGTATACAAAGTTAAAAATCACACAACACCAGGTTATAATCCAACAGATTTATTTGGAAGCACTACTTTCAGAGAGCTGCTCCATCAGGTGGTTGTGGAGAATAAGATTGTAAGACACAGAATTTATAGCAAAAGGTTTACAGTATAATGTAACTGAAATTATATGTTGAAAAAGACCTGATTGTTTGTTAAATCTCTCATCTTTTAGAATGACCATGTTGGTATCAGTTTTTTCATATGTAAATCGCAAAACGTTTTTTTAGGTTACATTCTCAAGTGCACTTTAACAATTGGTGTCATGTCGACCCAGATAAGGTATTGAAGGTGTTAACTCCCTGTGACGCTGTCTGTGCCACAATGGTCGGGCTGATTCTAATCTAAAAAACAGATTTTCAAAATCTAACATGGATTCATGCAGTTTTTGAGCAAAGTAAAATGTAATTCTGCAAGTACAACTTCACCCCTCAAGCTTATATGTGTGTGTGTGGGGGGGAGGGGGGGGGGGGAGGGGGGGGGGAGGGGTTGAGGGGGGGTTGCTGGATGGGGGGCAGGTTATGAGTGTCTGAGAGAGGGTGTGTGTATGTGTTTGTGTATAAGTGCAGTGGGGTCACCTGTAGTGTGACATGAACCCATGGTCCCAGTTGAGGCCATCCCCATGGGTACCAAATTTGGCTATCAGCCTCTACTATCGACTGGAACCTCCCTAAGTGCAGATGGTTTGGTTGGAGCCGTTTTTGTCAGGTGTGTTCAGGAGGGTTTCCTTACTCAGTATGTAGACAGACCGATGAGGGGAGAGGCCATTTTGGATTTGGTGCTCAGCAATGAGCCAGGTCAGGTGTCAGATCTCACAGTGGGAGAAAACTTTGGTGACAGTGATCACAACTGCCCCACGTTTACCATAGCCTTGGAGAGAGGAAGGAGCAGTTACCGAGGGAAGATATTTAGTTGGGAAAAAGGAAATTATGACGCTATCAGACAGGAGTTGGGAAATACAGACTGGGAGCAATTGTTCCACAGAAAGGGGCACAGTAGACATATGGAGACTATTTAAGGAGCAGTTGTTGCGAGTGATGCACAAATTTGTTCCTCTGAGACAGGTAAGAAGGGGTAAGATTAAGGAACCTTGGATGACGAGAATAGAGGAGCTTCTTGTCAAAAGGAAAAAGACAGTTTACATACGGTGGAGGAAGCAAGGATCTAGCATAGTTTTAGAGGATTACAGGCTTGCTAGAAAGGAGCTCAGAAATGGACTGAGAAAAGCCAGGAGGGGGCACGAAAATACTTGGCACGAAGGATTAGGGAGAACCCAAAGGCATGTTACTCATACGTGAGGAATAAGAGAATGATCAGAGAGAAAGTAGGGCTGTTCATGGATATCATAGGGAACTTGTGTGTGGAGTCTGAGCAGATAGGGGAAACCTTAAATGTTTTTTTGTTTGGGTTTTCACTAAAGAAAGGGACCTTGTTGTGAATGAGAACTTAGAGGAGCTGGGATACAGGCTTGACCAGGTCAAGATCGATGAAGTTGATGTGCTGGAAGTTTTGGTAAACATTAAGATTGATAAGTCCCCAGGGCCAGACCAGATTTATCCTAGGCTGCTCCGGGAAGCGAGAAAGGAGGTTGCTAAGCCGCTGGCAAAGATCTTTGCTTCCTTACTCCCCATGGGAGTTGTGCCAGAGGATTGGAAGGAGGCAAATGTTGTTCCTCTTTTCAAGAAGGGCATAGGGAAATTCCTGGCATTACAGACCTGTTAGTCTTGCGTTTTAGAAAGAATTCTGAGGGATAGAATTAATGACTATATGGCAAAGCATAGCTTGATTAAAGGCAGTCAGCATGGCTTTGAGAGGGGCAGGTCATGCCTCACAACTCTTATCGAGTTCTTTGAGGAGGTGACAAGACTAGCAGTGAATGTGTTGCATATGGACTTCAGCAAGGCATTTGATAGGATTCCCCATGGTAAGCTCATTCATAAAGTCAGGAAGTATGGGATACAGGGAGATTTAGCTCCCTGGATTCAGAATTGGTTGGCTGACAGAAGGCAGAGAGTGGTTGTAGATGGAAACTATTCTGCCTGGAGGTCAGTGTTGAGTGGGGTCCCGCAGGGCTCTGTTCTTGGGCCTCTGCTCTTTGTAGTTTTTATAAATGACTTTGATGAGGAGGTTGAGGGGTGGGTTAGTCAAATTGCAGATGACAAAGGTTGAAGGTGCCATTGATAGTATTGACGGCTATTGCAGGCTGCAGGATGACATAGACAGGATGCAGAGCTGGGCTGAGAAATGGCAGATGGAGTTCAACCTGGATAAATGCGAAGTGATGCATTTTGGAAGGTCGAACTCGAATGTTGGATATAGGATTAAAGACAGGATTCTTGGCAGTGTGGAGGAACAGAGGGATCTGGGTGTGCAAGTACGTAGATCCCTCAAAGTTGCCACTCAGGTGGAAAGGGTTGTTAAGAAAGCAAATGGTGTTTTGGCTTTCATTCACAGGGGGGTGGAGTTTAAGAGCTGTGAGGTTTTGCTACAGCTCTACAAGTCCCTGTTGAGACCACACTTGGAATATTGTGTCCAGTTCTAGTCGCCCTACTATAGGAAAGATACCAAGGCTTTGGAGAGGGTGCAAAGAAGGTTTACCAGGATGCTGCCTGGACTGGAGAGCTTGCCTTAGGAAGAAAGGTTGAATAAGCTCGGACTTTTCTCTCTGGAGAGGAGGAGGAAGAGACGTGACCTGATCGAGGTATACAAGATAATGAGAGGAATGGGTAGATTCAATAGCCAGAGACTTTTCCCCAGGGCAGGATTGACTGGTACGAGGGATCACAGTTTTAAGATATTAGGAGAAAGGTATAGAAGAAGGTTCTGACGCAGAGAGTTCTGAATGCATGGAATGCATTGCCACTGGTGGTGGTGGAAGCAGAGCCATTAGGGACATTTGAGCAACTGCTGGACATGCACATGGAGTTGAGGGGTGTGTAGATTCAGTTAGGATTAACCCTCGGCACAACATCGTGGGCCAAAGGGCCTGTTCTGTGCTGTACGTTCTATATTCTATGTTCTTCAATGCACTTGGCCACTTTTCGTTGTTTAAATGTGTTGCTGGAAAAGCGCAGCAGGTCAGGCAGCATCAAAGGAGCAGGAGAAGCGGGTCCGGGACATTGGACCTCGGACCCTTCGGGTGACCGTCCTCCAAGGTGGACTTCGGGACAGGCAGCAACGAAAAGTGGTCGAGCAGAGGCTGATAGCCAAGGTTGGAACCCACAGGGATGGCCTCAACTGGGACCTTGGGTTCATGTCACACAACAGGTAACCCCATTACACTATACACACACAGACAGACGAACACATGCGCACACCCATGTACGTACATACATTTTTCTTTCTCTCTCCCTCCCCGTCTCTCTCTCTCTCTCTCTCCCTCCCCGTCTCTCTCTCTCTCTCTCCCTCCCCGTCTCTCTCTCTCTCCTCTCTCTCTCTCTCTCTCTCTCTCTCTCTCTCTCTCTCTCTCTCTCTCTCTCTCCCCCCCCTCCCCGTCTCTCTCTCTCTCTCCCCCTCCCCCGTCTCTCTCTCTCTCTCTCTCTCTCTCTCTCTCTCTCTCTCTCTCTCCCCCTCCCCGTCTCTCTCTCTCTCTCTCCCCCTCCCCGTCTCTCTCTCTCTCTCTCTCCCCCTCCCCGTCTCTCTCTCTCTCTCCCTCCCCGTCTCTCTCTCTCTCTCCCTCCCCGTCTCTCTCTCTCTCTCTCCCTCCCCGTCTCTCTCTCTCTCTCTCCCTCCCCGTCTCTCTCTCTCTCTCCCTCCACGTCTCTCTCTCTCTCCCTCCCTCCCCCGTCTCTCTCTCTCTCTCTCTCTCCCTCCCCGTCTCTCTCTCTCTCTCTCTCCCTCCCCGTCTCTCTCTCTCTCTCTCTCTCTCCCCGTCTCTCTCTCTCTCTCTCCCTCCCCGTCTCCTCTCTCTCTCTCTCTCCCTCCCCGTCTCTCTCTCTCTCTCTCCCTCCCCGTCTCTCTCTCTCTCTCTCCCTCCCCGTCTCTCTCTCTCTCTCTCCCTCCCCGTCTCTCTCTCTCTCTCTCTCCCTCCCCGTCTCTCTCACAGACTTAAAACACCTTTACACTCCCACTCTCACACATACATATACCCTCTCACCGACACGCATACCTCCACACACACCCACATGTACACACAAGCATATAAGTTTGTGGGCAGAATTACATTTTACTTTGCTCAAAAACTGCATGAATCCATGTAAGATTTTGAAAGTCAATTTTTTAGATTAGAATCAGTCTGACCATTGTGGCACAGCCAGCCTTGCCTTCAGTAGCTTATCTGGGCCGACATGACACCAATTGTTAAAGTGCATTTGAGAATGTAACTTAAAAAAAGTTCTGTGATTTACATACGAAAGAACTGATACCAACATGATCCATTCTAAAAGATGAGAGACTTAACGAACAACCGGGTCTTTTTCAATATATAATTTCAGTTACATCACACAGTAAAATTTTGCTATAAATTCTGTGTCTTACAGTCTTGTACTCTACAATCACCTGAGGAAAGGGCAGCTCTCCGAAAGCTAATGCTTCCAAATAAACCTGTTGGATTATTACCTGGTGTTGTGATTTTTAACTTCATTCCTTTTAGGTTGACCCATGTGGGTCTCGGTTGGAAAAAAAACCTAAAGCTCTAAGTAAAAGAAAAGTTGCTTGCCTTTATAGAGCTTCTGCATCCATTGAATCCATCAGGGAATCAAGGGAGTTTTGCATCAAGCAAGAAAGTGGAAACATGTTCTTGTTAAGTGAATAGGTTTGAGCTGTCATAGCCCATTCCTGCTCCCATTTCTTTTATTCAGTAGGTAGACATGCAAGAACATAAGAAATAGGAACAGGAATAGACTTCATTGCCTGTTGAGCAACTTTGTCCAATTACAGCTGATCGTGGGCTTCAGTTACCCATATCCCTTGATTTCCCAAGAGACTGAAAACCTATCTGTCCCAGCCTTGAATATATTCTACAATGGACATCCACAATCTTTTGCGTGAAGTAATTTTTCATCTCTGTCCTTGCCCTGATACTGTGCTCCAGTGTTTTAGGTTTGCTAATCAGAAGAATTCAATCCCCCAGGAACATGCTCTATAGCTACTCCAGATAATAATATTTCCAGGCATACAGCCAGAAATACATATTGGAACCTGTCTGAAGTCCCAACAAACTGATTTTGTAAGAATGACACAACACCAGGTTATAGTTTAACAAGTTTATTTGAAAGTACAAGCTTCTGGAGCGCTGCTCCTTCATCAGTGGTAGAGGATCATAGGGCACAGAATTTATAATAAAAGATCAAAGCGTCATACAACTGATGTGATGTATTGAACAAGCCAAAATTACTGTTAAGTCTGTAATCACTCTAGTTTGTTCAATACATCACGTCATTGTATGATACTGATTTTTTACTATAAATTCTGTGCCCTATGATTCTGCCCCATTAGCTACCTGACGAAGCAGCAGCGCTCTAAAAGCTTGTTCTTTCAAATAAACCTGCTGGACTGTAACCTGATGCTGTGCGATTTTTAACTTTGTCCACCCCAGTCCAACACTGGCACCTTCACATTATTTGTAGGAATTGCCCACAAAGTTTGAAAGAAGCTGGTTACTTTCCTGCTCTGCAGGACTCTCCCCAAAATGTCTCTGATTCAGCTAGAGTAGTTAGACAGAAAGGTTTAAATGAAAAATCCAGATATTTAACTCCTTAAAAACTATACTATTGGCTCCCTTCCCTGACAACATTGTCCAATGGAAGACCAGTCCATGTTTCTAAAATACTGGCCCAGAAGACCCAGCCAGTGACTGTCACCCTTAAGAAATGTTTTGTCAAAATGTTTTCTACATTGGGTTTCTGCTTGTTTCAGTGAAATTGTCCATTTTTCCCTCTCTTGTCCATTAGATTTTTCTGAGCCGAGAGTGCTTGAATTGTGGGATATGGCAAAGCGATCAAACTTCACAGATGATGAGCTGGATTCCATTAAGGTAAGCTGCAGGGTTGGGCAGTTAATGATTGACTACTTTAACACTTACACTTCTCCCTCCCACCATCTAGGAAACAAACTGGAGGGAAGACTCTCTGAAAGGCCCTCTCATATTACTTTGTTTACAGGTGGTAGGATTTAGAACACATTCTCAGTTCGATTCACCCATCTGTGCTCGCTGGTAATCATTAGCGTTGTTTTAAAATAATAGTCCTGATTTTCAAACTGCTTTATGGTCTTGTTGTCCACCATCCCTAATTTCCTGCAAATCTACAACCTTCCTAGTACTCTGCTCTCCCAATTTTGACCTCCTTGGAATCAGTCATTTTTATTATGCCTTAAGTTGCCTAGACCATATGTTCTGAAGTTTCTCCATTTCCCCCTTTCACTCTCTAATATCCTCCTTTAAAATAAATCTCTGTCCAAGTTTTTGGTTATCTGTCTTAATAGTTCATTATGTGACTCAGTGGCAAAACATTTTACTAATAGCTCTCTGCGTGAAGTGTCTGAGAATATTTTATTCCATTAAAGTCATTTTTATAACAACACATAGTGTAAATCTTGATGTGTCAGCCCTGCATTACAAAGAGCTTGGAGTCCATTCGTCCTCCTGGACTGTTTTGAATCAAATAAGACATTCTTCATTCCAGTTTCCTACACAAATTAACACTCTATCTATTCACTCAGTCCCCCCCCAACCCATATCATCAGCGTATATAACACCTTTTCCAAGCTGCTATCAGTTCTGAACAAGGATCACTGGACTTGAAGCATTAATTCTGTTTCTCTTGTCGCGGCTACTACCAGAACTAGAGTTTCTAAGACAATTTCTGTTTTGTTTTTTGTTTATTTCAGATTTCCAGCACCTACTGTTCTTTGTTTTGTGAAGTAAGTGGGCTGCTACTTAGGTTCAAGATGAGAATTTTTTTTAACTTAGAATATTGTGAAACTTTGAAATTCTCTACCACAGAGGGCTGTGGAAGCTCAGTCTTTAGCTATGCTTAAGGAGAGATTGATAGATTTCTGATTTCTGATTAGGGACATGAGGTGAACAGGTAAAAAGTGTTTATCAGTCATCATTATATTGAATGGCATGGGAGATTCAATGGAGTAGATGGCATATTCCTGATTTTGTGTTTTGCTACGTCGGTGGTGGTCAGATCTTTTTATAAGCAAGAACCAAGCCATTTGGACAGATTTCTGTCTCATCTGTATTTTGTGTAGATGAGCCCCTTCATATCAGACAACTGTGTGTGTGTTTTTAAACAAAAGCACCCAATGCCTTTCAAAGGATTTATATTCCAGTGTCCCTTTGAGCAAAGCAATTTCTCCCAGGACATAATCATGCACACTGTCCACTTTCAGCATAGCTTTTAGTTCATAGTCACTGAGTGGCATCGCCTGTTACCTTCCTCTGATCTCATAAGTTCATACGATATAGGAGCAGAATTAGGCCATTGAGCCTGCTCGGCCATTTGATCATGGCTGATACGCTCCTCACCCCATTTTCCTGCTTTCTGTCCATATCCCTTCAACCCATTACCAATTAAAACTCTGTATAACTTCTCTGCAAATTTACTCACTGACCCAGCATCCACTGCACTTCGGGGTAGCAAATTCCACAGATTCACAACCCTTTGGGAGAAGTAGTTTCACCCCAACCCTGTATTAAATTGTCCTAAGACTGACCTTTCATCCTAGAAAGTATCCACTTCATCTCTACTTTTTGATTAGATCACTTAGTGTGGAAACAGGCCCTTCGGCCCAACAAGTCCATACCGACCCTCCGAAGCGCAACCCACCCTTCCCCTACATTTGCCCCACACTGCGGCCAATTTAGGATGGCCAGTTCACCTGACCTGCACATCTTTGGACTGTGGGAGGAAACCGGAGCACCCGGAGGAAACCCACGCAGACACGGGGAGAATGTGCAAACTCCACACAGTCGCCTGAGTCGGGAATTGAACCTGGGTCTCTAGCACTGTGAGGCAGCAGTGCTAGCCACTGTGCCACCATGCCGCCCATCCACACCTTTTATCATCCTGAATACTTGAATTTGATCTCCCCTCATTCTTCTAAATGCCAGAGAATATAGGCCTCAACTGTTCAATCTGTCTTCATATGACAAGCCCCTCATCTCTGGGATCAATTTAGTGAACCTCTTCTGAACTGCCTCCAGCGCCACTACATCTTGCCTCAAATAAGGGGACCACAACTGTGCATAATACTCCAGGTGCAGTCTCGCCAATACCTTGTATAGTTGCAACAAAACATCTTTACCTTTATATTGTATTCCTTTAGCTATAAAAGCCAAAATTCCTTTCACTTTCTTTGTAATCTTCTGTGCCTGCATGCTAGTTCTCTGTTGAAAAGTGTGGCACTGAGAAAGCACAGCAAGTCAGGCAGCATCCGAGGAGCAGGGGAGTTGAAATTTTGGGCATATGCCCTTCATCAGGAATGTTGGAAGGGGGAAAGGGGCTGAAAGATAAATAAGAGGGTGGGGGATGGTATTTGGGAAGGTGATGAATAGATGCAGGTGGGGTGTGAGGTGCTAGGTTGGAGGGGAGTGGATAGCTGGTAAGGAAGCTGGATAGGTAGGACAGTTCAAGAGGGCAGTGCTGAGTTGGAGGGTTGGATCTGGGATGAGGTGGAGGAAGGGCGATGAGGAAACTGGTGAAATCGATGTTGATGCTGTGTGGTTGGAGGGCCCCAAGGTGGTAGATGTGACGTTCTTCCTCCACTCGCTGGGTCGCTTGTATTTGGTGGTGGAGGAGACCCAAGATTTGCATGTCCTTGGCAGTGTGGGAGCCCTCAAACTCAGCACCACCCACTTGACCTGTCCAACTGTCCATCTTCCTTTCCACCTATTCGCTCCACCCCCACCCTCCTCTCATTTATCTCTCCACCCTGCAGGCACTCTGCCTCTTTTCCTGATGAAGGGCTTTTGCCCGAAACGTCGATTGTCCTGCTCTTCGGATGCTGCCTGACCTGCTGTGCTTTTCCAGCACCTCTCTAATCTAGAATCTGGTTTCCAGCATCTGCAGTCATTGTTTTTACCTCAATTCCACCTGCATCTACCCATTGCCTTCCTGACTGCCTTCCCCACCCCCCCATATGTCACTCAACCTCCTTCCCCCTTCACATTCCTGATGAAGGGCTTATACCAGAAACATCGATCTCGTGCTTCTCAGATGCTGCCTGACTTTCTGTGCTTTTCCAGCGCCACACTTTTCAACTCTGATCTCCAGCATCTGCAGTCCTCACTTTCTGCTAGTTTTCTGCAGTGGATGCTGGGTCAGTATACCTAGATCCCTCTGCACCAGAGCACCCCAAAGTCTCTTCCCCATTAAGATACCCCTTTTTTTTAACCTATTCACGCATTCCATATTAAATCCCATTTGCCATACTTTGGGCCACATGAACAATACGTGTAACCCCCTTATATTTTGGCTAATGGCAGGAGGAACTGAAGCATTTTGAGACAAAGATTGAGAAGCATCAGCATTATCAAGAGCAGCTGGATTTATCCCATCAGAAGCTGAAACATGTGGAGACTATTGGGGACAAGGAACATTTGTCCAGGAACAAGGAGAAGTATGCAATGCTAACGGAAAAGACAAAGGAACTTGGGTATAAGGTAAATGAGTGCCTTCATTATGCCTCTTTTTAAAATAAGTATTCCAGCTCTTTTGGAAAAGCATGTTATAATGTCTGTTGTTAACTGTGCCAAGGAACCCAATTTGTACACAATAAGATCCTAAAAGTAGCAATTGCAGTGGTGACTAGATCATTTGACTTTAATAACATTAATTAAAGAATGCAGTATTAGTCCAGGTCACTGGGGGAGGGGGGAATTTCTCATTGCTCTTCAAAGTAACAGCCATGGGCTTTTTTCTAGCCAGTTGAGTGGGCAGGCCTGGACCTGGCTTAATGTCCTTCATAGCACAAACACTTCTTGGACTCTAAGCTTCTATCTTATCGGTCTTTATTTCAAATGGAGTATAAAAATAGGGAGGTGTTGCTAAAGATATTCAAGGCACTGTTTGGACCACACCTGTGAAAACTGTGAGCAAGTTTCGTCTCCATATCTATGAGAAAGTATCCTGGCATTGAACACGTTACATAGAAGTATCACTAAGTTGATCCTGTAATGAGTAAAGATTGAGTAAATTAGGCCTCAAGATTAGAGTGGTGCTGGAAAAGCACAGCAGGTCAGGCAGCATCCGAAGAGCAAGAAAATCGACGTTTCGGGCAAAAGCCCTGTAGATTTGGCCTCTACTTGTTGGAGTTTAGAAGAATGAGAGGAGACCTTACAGGATTCTTAGGGGGGGCTTGGAGTGGTTGTGGGGAGGCTGTCCTCCCTCGGAGGAGAATCTAGGACAGAGAGCATAATCTCTGGTTATTTAAAACAGATCAGGAAGTTCTTCTGAGGGTAGCGAATCTCTGTAGAATTCTTTACCACAGAAGGCTGTTGCGGCAGTGACTTTAAGTATACTCAAGGTTGGGATTGACTTTTAATCAGGAGGAGAATCCAGGGTTATCTGGATAAGGCAGGAAAGTAGAGATCATAGAATCATACTGTACAGAAGAGGCTCTTTGGCCCATCAAGTCTGTACTGCTAAAACTGCCTACTCCTCACACTCGTCCACTTTCCTGCTCTAGACCCATAGCCTTGAATGTTATGTCATTTCAAGTGCTCGTCCAAGTAGGTTATGATGTTTCCGCCTCAACTACCCTCCCAGGCATGGCATTCCAGATTACCACCACCCTTTGGAGTGAGGATTATCAGATTAGCCAGGATCTCGTTGGATAGTGGAGCAGACTCGATTGTTTGAATGGCTTTCTTCCAGTCCTTTGTTTAAACGTCTTGTGGTCTTTAGTAGCTTGACTTGTAAGAAAATTTGAATTTAGTGTTGTTGTATTTATTCTAGGGAAAAGATAAAGTAGAGGTGTCTGTGTTAGTGAGCTAAATGCTGCTGTCGCAGTAACTTTATTGTGAAGCTCAGTGATTAAACTTCCTCCTTTGTTTTGTACTCCAAGTTAATCTTTCCCATAACACTGACATCTTGTGGTTACAAATAGGCACTGATCATTTCTGGGTAGTGACAGAATCCCCTCATGGATGAAAAGTTTGCGCATTCCGTGCCATAGCATTCACCTGAGGAATAGCTAGTTTGCTGCTCATGGAGCTGAACCTCAGCAAATAAAAACACCTCTAGTGTGAACAGTGCACATGAAAATACACAGTTGTTAGTCTGGATGCACAGAATACATTGTACAGGATAATATACTTTCTTCATCTTGTTTCAGGTCAAGAAACACATGCAGGACCTTCTGGCTAGACTCTCAAAGGGAGGGCTAAACCACAATGAGCTATGAATCCTGTTCTGCCCAAAGCCTGAAACTGCTGTATTTCTGTAACTGGGAGATATATCCAGTCTAAACACCTGCTAATTGTAAGTCACCAGGTTTAATGGATGCACTCACCCAAACTTAATTTCTGTGATGATTCGCCTCTTTTGTACATATCTTTGGAGACACTAGGATTGGAACACAATCAAAAAGCTTGTTATATGATGTTACTCATACTGAACTACATGCTATTAATGAAGGTGGTACTTTACATAACTGCTTTGATTTGAATGGAGTTTATCAGACCGTGATGAATCATCTCAGTAATGAACATGTTTTGTAAATTAAACTCAGAAGTTTCTGTACATTGGTACTTGTATTGTTGCTGCCTGTTTGCTCTATCATTTTTAGATCAGTAGGCAGGATTTGAGACAACCTACTATAGACCAGCAGATTAGTTTTACCAAACTAGACCTGTCTTCAGAAATGAACTTTATAAAAGAAATGCAGAAATCCTATAAAGATGATGTCTCCTTCTCTAAATGTGTCCAATATGATCCGATCTGACTCTCCACTACAGTGAGGATGGAGTTGTGGTTAAACTGAGACTCTGGGCTACCCCTATCTGCCCATCCTTCCCCCAATGGATCTAAAAGATGTCCTTATTTTATTCAAAATGCAGCATTGAAGATCTCCCTGGTATCCCCTGACCAATATATAACTCTGAGCTGACATTTTCCTGCTCCTCAGATGCTGCCTGACCTGCTGTGCTTTTTCAGCACCACTCTAATCTTGACATTTTTTTATAACAGATTAATCAGTCAGTATCTATTGTTTTGTCAGTGCCTGCTGTGTGCAACTTCTAAGATACAAGATTTTGATACCCATCAGATGTTTCCTCTTGTGGAGGAGACTAAAACTTGGGAACTTTGTTTTAGAGTAAGAGTCTATCCCTTTGAGACAAATAAGACCTCACCCTCCCCAAAATGTCATTGGTGTGTGGAATACTCTTCTCCAAAACGTAGTGGAGGCTGGGTCTTTAATTTTATTCAAGACTGAGTTAGACTTTGAATATCAAGGGGTTCTAGCGTGTAGGGGTCATGGACAGGACAGAGCTTAAACCACAAGCCGATCAGCCATGATGTTGTTGAATGGTGAAGCAATCTTAAAAGGCCAAACAGCCTACTGCTATTCCTAAGTCTTGTGTTCCAAAGCAAAACTTCTTCCGTGCTTCAACAGCTGCTGCACTCTAAAGTACCTCACAGGCTGTCCTGGGCTGCCACATCAATGCAAATTCCTTTAGTTGTTGTTTGGCACAAGAAAATGACAAACGCAGTGACTTGGATGATGCTTGGTGATAACTTGTCCAATAATCAATTCTAGTATGAGTTAATTTGTTTTGGGGAATGATGGGGGCAACTGATGTCAAAATTTATACCTTTGTCACTTCCTTCCCTACCTACCATCCTGGCCTGGCGGTGCACTTCTGGCAACCCTTCCCCACCTCCATCCCCCTCCTTCAATTTTAAAAACAAATACCCTCCATCTCCATAATGCTGCAGTGTTGATTGGATTCTACTCTTCCAAATGCCTCCTTTTTTTAAAAAAAAAGTGCTGGTCCTTGTGTTTCCATACCACTCCCCTCCTTATTTCTTCTTTTAACATTCAGCCCTCAAGCCTCCACTGGGTCAGGATGGAGACTCTCGAGAGCTTGTATTAGATTTCCAAGTTCCTCATCTGCCTTCAGAAGATGCTGCTATGGGAGAAAGCCAAAAGGAAAAAGGCTGACATGAAATCAGGAAACATGGGGGTGGGGTGTGTCAGGAAAAGTCTCCCAGTTCAATACTTGTGGTGTAAAGACAATGTCATAAAGCTTGCATGACATCAGATGTTACCCTGTGCTGGCCAGTGGCTTCATTTTCCAGCCTTCCCTCAGGGTACAAGCACATTGTCTTTTTGTTCTGGTGATAGCTGTTAAGAAAATGCTGGACTGGAAAGAATATATAGCCTCAGTTCTGCAAGACAGCGCCATTGCAGACATCGCCATCGTTGGATGCACCCCCAAAAACAAAAAGATTTGGGCGTGCAGGAGTGACGGTGTGCTGGGCCAGATTACATCTCAGGAGGTCGAAGTGATCATTGACAAAGACAGGAAGTCAATCCTCCAAAACGGGATCACCATTGGTGGGAAGAAGTACTCCATCATCCGGGACAATATGCTGCTGGAGAAGAACCCCTCAATGGATATCAGGACACTGGGTGACGAAGGAAAGAGCATCTGTATTGGCAGATTATCCAAAGCTCTGATGTTTCTGATGGGGCAGAAAGGAGTTCATGGAGGAGTTGTGAACAAAAAGTTGCATGACTTAGTGGATTCTCTGAACAGAAATGGTAACATCTAATTCCCATGAGTGAAATAAAGCTGGTAAAACCTTAATTTTTTGATGCTTTTTTTCTGACCGCATTGGATTTATTTCTTTAAAAGTTACTTTGAGGTTTCTGTTCAAAAGTGTGTACTTTAGCTATTTTTGTGTGGAACAGAAATTCTCCATTTTGCAGATACTCCCCTGCTCAATATTGATACCTGATATTTTGAATGATACGCAGCAGCAAACACAACTGTAGATTGGATGAAAATACCAATTACTAGTCACGGAGACTGATGAATCTGTCCCAACATGTAGTTATCCCTGAAATGCCTGATAATACTCATTGTTATGCAAACCATTTGTTTTCCTGCTAACCATACAGATTAAAATGTCTCTTTTTATCTCCAACATACCCATCTGTCCATCTGTTCATCTGCTACTGAAGCCCTCATCTATACTTTGTTACTTTGTTTAGGCTGGTGATTTCTTTCCCTAAATGACATTAGTAAATAAGATGGGTTCTTCCAACAATTGACAATGGTTTCATGGTCATCCTAGATTCTTAAGGCCAGATTTCCTTTTGAATTTGAATTCCACTATCTACTTTAGCCATATTCTGTGGGCCTGGGTTCAAATCTGATCTAGATAACTGAATCAACAGTCTAGAAAATAATAGCATGAAACCGTTACCACCTCTCTATCCCTGGGGAACACCACATCAAATCCTGCTGATCGGAATTCATTAACTTCATTCCTACTCTCACTTTTCAACCAATGCCATAAAATTATGTTAAATTCCTGTCTTTTTATTAATTTCACACAGACTTTGTCAAGTTCTGTCTTCAGGAAATCAATATGCGCAACTTAGACAATAAACACGTCTCCCCAGTTGATTTGATTATATCCTTCCAGAAACCTAAGCTGTCATTGGGATGTAAAGTTCTTCTACAACTCTACAGTCTTTACATCTGGCACAGTCAAATCTTCTGATGGGCTGAGACATTTTCCAAAAAGCTTAATAGTTTATCAGAGGTTTATGCAGCATGCAGTGGTGTGGAAGATTTCACAATACAAGGTATGGTGTGTTAACAAGAAAGGGAAAAGATTAAAATAAAACTTGGACACCAACAGATCAAACTTGACCACTGTTTATTGAAAAGGTCGGATCACCAAGGTGCTGAAAACTTATCCGATCTCCAAAGAACAAGTAATGATATATTAACCTGTACAATACATACATTGTTTATTAATCACAATGCTGTGTGCTGTGGAAGTCTTAATCTTAAAACACTTTGAGAATAAAAACAGATGTAAACACATCATCTCTGTGTATATAAATAGTAAATAGCCTATTAATTAGTGCCATTCGCAGCTGCAGAGTAAAATACATGCCTGGGCGCTTCATTGCTTAAAAGCCACTCCTATTCCCCTTTCCTAACAGTTTTGTCAGTGGCAGTGCATAAACTGAGCCACACAGACCAGAAGGTCCCAGGTTCTGTTCCTGATCTGTGCCAAGCTAACTGCTCTGCTGTAGCAATGTGCAGGTCTGGAACTGATCTTACTGCCCAGTGCCAGAGATGGGGAAAGATAATTTGCAAGGGTTCATGTTCCTATTATCCATTATCCCAACACTAATCTGTTGAGCCAATTGGTCTGTTTCTGTATTATAACTACTTCATAGTAATCCCTGTGGAAACTTATTGGTGTCAGCATCCATCTGGACTGTGTTGCATTCACTGACGTGTTCAAATAAATGTGTCCATTCTCATGACTTGTGTATCAATGTATTGAAGCTAGCCACCTGTTCATAGCTCACCCATCTTAGAAAGATATCAACACCCTCAGGACAAGGGCATGAGAGAAGTAAATAATGGCCAAGAGGAAATGACAACTGTCTTTCCTAGATTTGACCAAACTTCCTGTGGCTTGGTTTGAACAGAGACTTTACCATCAATGAGGTATCGTTAATAATGGACCCCCCAGTACTTAAAATCAAAGTCCTGGAACTATGGAGGAGGGCAGTTAGTGTATAAAAGTAAAGAGTTTGCTGCTTTATGATCATCAACAAAAAGTTCTGACCTCATAATGCCCACCTTTCTCTTCGTGACATACACCACTTTGCAGTTTAGCATTTTTGTGCATTCGCTTTACGGTTCGTGTTCTGCAATGACACTGCAGGTTAACCGAACCAGCTAATTTCGAGAGTAACTTGACCGTAACAACCCAAGAATGTCCCAGATTCAGTTCTGGTTTGCATTGATATTTGGTCTAACCTCAGAAAAGCAGCTGAGAAGTACCATCTCACCATACCATTCATTCCAGGAATGGGTGGGTGAAAGAGGAGAGGCAGGGGAAAGAGAACCATCATCTTGGGATCCGTAAACTATTATTTATGGGCTGTTATTTAAGCTGCACGTGTGTGGGCATCATTTGAGGCGAGGACCAAGATTGAGGACAGTAAGATCAGAATCACTGTTGGAGCTGTCTTCCACCAAGGAAAAATGGGCGTTTGGACAAGACACCACAGGGTGACCATTGGCACTTGGTACACAGAGTCAGTTCCTTCAAAGCCAGGAAGGACCACATTAACATGAAAAGAATACAGTAGATTTACAGCAGTTGATAGGGATTTTGTTCTCTGTGGCTCACTGCAGTACTCTGTAAATTGAGGTAACATCGGAGCTGTGGCCACAAACAGTGGAATTCTTTTTCTGTACAAAAATAATAAAAACTTACTTTAAGATAATTTCTGAGGCACCACATAAAACACATCAGCAACGGAAATCTTCAAGACATCAACAAGGCAGCTTGATTTTTTTTTAATCTACTTCAGTAATAAATAATAACTTTTCCAACATGCTTTTAAGTTCAAGCAAAGAAGGACAAGGGTCTGAATCTACAGTTATTTCTACAAATTAACAGGAGCCTGACCAGTGTGAATGTGCAGGGGGTCCCTTATGCGGTCCCTCCTTGGGTTGACACAATAATCAAATAAAAGAAAGATCTTACATTTATTTATCACCATTTGCAACCTCAAGCTGTCCCAAGACACAATACAAACAAGTAGTTGTCGGAAATGCAACAGCAATTTTGTAAACAACCAGCTTCCATAACAGCAACAATCAGAAAATCTGTCGATGATAGTGGTCAAGTGATATTAACCAGGGAGAATCTCACTGCTCTTTTTCAAAGTATTGCTGTCTCTGGGATGTTTTCCATCCACCTGAGAGACTTACTGTCTCATATGGTTGATGATTGGCCAAAAATGAAAGGCCTTTGTGCTGCAAAAACTCTACAACTCTATGATATAAAAACTAATAAACAAACCTGATTTTTTTTTGTCTCCTAACTCAAAGAACTCTTCTTTTTCTTCTTCCTCACAATACACTAGCTGTGCCAGCCAGCTCAGAGTCCTACATCTGAACTGAGGAGATTCTAATCTCCCACTCCTGTTTATTTTTTCCCCTGTGAACAGAAGCCCTGATTGTCCTGTTTATGTATTTTTTTGTTTTTTTAACCGGATGTCTGACACTCCTGCCCCCCGCCCCCACACTACTGCCAGACAGCGGTAATGCTTATTTTTCCCCAGCACCCATGTCATGTGTGTGCAAGTGAAAAACAACAGGTGTATAAATCTTTTATTTCTCTTCCATCACCAAGAAGAAAGGAAACACCCAAGTGGCCAGACAAATCTGATCACAAGAAACCTAAGTTGTTCGGCTTGGATTTTTTTTTAACCTGGTGGATACCAGAACAAGAAAGAGATCAATCAAGTATTAACTACACATTAAATTGCCACTGACTCTGGAACATGAGGATATAAGATCAAACCTAGAAAAAGTTAAAAGCAGCCAATCAGGTCAGAAAGGCTGAAGTGTAGCCAATGGAATTTGAAAAGTGTGAGGTGATGCATTTTGGGAGGGCTAACAAGGCTGGAGAATTGAATAAGTAGGGCTCACAGTTTTAAGGTAAGAAGCAGGGGATTTAGAGGGGACTTAAGGAAAGTAATTTTCACCCAAAGGGCGAAGAGCATGTGGAACTCACCAGCTAAAAAGAGTGGTGGAGGCTGAAACCCTCAAAACATTTCAGAAATATTTAGGTGAACGTTTGAAATGCCATAACACACAAGGTTACAGGCCAAATGCAGGAAAATAGGTTTCAAGATGGATGGTTGATATGGACATGATGGGCCGAAGGGCCCCTTTAGATTAGATTCCGTACAGTGAGGAAACGGGCCCTTCAGCCTAACAAGTTCACACCGACCCTCCAAGGAGTAACCCACCCAGATCCATTTCCCTCTGGCTAATGCACATAACACACTATGGGTGATTTAGCGTAGCCAATTCATCTAACCTGCACATCTTTGGACTGTGGGAGGAAACCGGAGCACCTGGAGCAAACCCACGCAGACACAGGGAAAATGTGCAAACTCCACACAGACAGTCACCCAAGGCTGGAATCGAACCTGGGATCCTGGTGCTGTGAGGCAGCAGTGCTAACCACTGAGCCACCATGCTGCCCTGAGATGAGTTTGTAAATCCAGATTTTTATTGAATTCAAATTTAATTACCTACCTGACAGGATTCGAACCTTTCTATGTTGTAAGAACTCTATGGCTCTAACATGATTGGTTTGCATTGAACTATTGTATGGAGGGTGCTGGATGCGTGGAATGGATTTACCAAACAGCAATGGAGGCCTGTGATAAACGAAAGAAGGAAGAGAGTTGCACAGTTACTTGAGCGAGTGAAGAATTATAGGACACTTGTTAGGAGCATTGGCCAGTTGGGCTACACAGTTCTTGTGTTGGAGATTGTTGGAAGGTAGGAGGACAGTTTAAAAAGAATAGACCATCTTTTCTGTAAATACCAAATGAGATAAAAAGATTACTACAGATTAAAATAGAAATTGAAGTTACTGGTACCAGTAAACAAGTAGTGGTTTAGCCTAGCACACAGCACTACTTCTGTCTATTATTTTAGTAAAATTGCTAACCATTGAGCGTGAACAGCAGGCATGTGGTCGCATGCCACTGCAATATTTGAAAAAGAGCTGCTAAGTTCTGCCAATGTACTGGTCAGTTCATAACCCTTAACCAACATTCATCTTACGCTGTTTACGGGAACTTTATAAACCTATTATAACAGTGATCTCACTTCAAAAGTAATTCAAGCTTGGGATGAGCGAAGGACACAAAGGGTGCTATTAAGCACAGGTCATCTTATCCATTCTTAGAAAAAAAAGGTAGCCAGGGTACCAGTGTATGAGCAGCTTAAATGTTTCCCAGCTAATATCCCCCTCAGTAATTTCCATTGCATAGCGGAAACGACCACCCCCATACCCCCTCATCACCCACCACTGGAAGGCAAAAATACATTTACAAAAAACAGCATCACTATAAAGAGTTTAATAAGTTGAACATTACAACTGAACTGTGTTGAGCAGTCTTTTGAATCCAATGGAATTTGATTTAACAAATGCCCAACAGTACCAACTCATCCCACGGTCTATCTTTAGTTGGTATTAAAAAGCTTTGAGGGTGACACATTAGTTCAAAAAATATCTATAGAAGTCTAGCAGTGACTTCGTCGAGTAAAAATAAGCATCACTCCCCAACTGCTAGTGCCATACTCAAAAGAGGCAGTATATTAACTCCTATCCATCAAACATTTGGAAGTAAAGGAACATAACTATACATTAAGATTACAGCAGTAAACCCGAAATTATGAGAAGAGTTGAATAAAATATATTATATGTATACATTTGAAATAAATACATGATAAATACACAGATCAATATAACTAACCAATTGAGGAAAGCAAAACTTTCCCATGAAATCCCTCCTCAAAAACAGCTTTCTAGTTTTTGCTCATCCGTTTCATTTTGGTTTATATTGCAAAATGCGTTTTGTTGCAAGATGTCTAAGAGACACTTTACATTTTGCCTTCAAAATTTATTCAGCAGGACATAGTGGGGGAAAAAAGGAATTGACCTTAAGACCCTAATAGGCAGTAATTGGTATTAGTGCCTGTGCAACAATGCAAAATAATCATGAACTTCAAACAACAGTGTTAAACAAAACCCCCCTCCCCAGAAAAAAAGTACAGTTAACTTTACAATGTTGTTAAAAATATGCCAAGTGACATAAGAAACTGGCCAAGCTGCATTATAGAAGTGAGGCACTCCAGTGTAAAACACCACAAGGACGGACTTGAGAACCGCAACCGGGAATAGCATGGACGGTGGATTCAGAAGGTCCCCTCAGCTGTAGAAATTCCTAATTTAACATCAGTTGGTGGACACTTGTCATGATTGGATGACATTCCTCTGGTCATATCACCTGATGTTAGCCAATTTGCAGGAGATACCAAATTAGTGGGGCATGGGGATATGCCAGGCTCACGGCCACCTTCAAGTGGGAATCAGAATAAGGACAATGGAATGACATTTTGGCTGGCTGTTAATCTAGAGAAATGATTTTTTTTTTCTTTACCTTGGAGTGAGTTACTGAACTAATGCAGACCACCCCAGAATGACTGGGGCATTGCAAAAGGTGCAGAATAATAGCAAATGAAATTTCATTCAGACTAAGCTAATACATTGTAGGGAGGTAATGGATAAGGGGATTATAGAAAAAGTAGTTAAAGTCAAGGATTATCCATGGTATTAAATGGCATAGTAGTCTCCAAGGTCTATATGGCGGGAGTAACTGACTGTCTACGATGTGTCTTGCCTGACGAGTCACCTCTGTGGTAGTTTTAACACAATTTTGTCTGCCACAGCGACCGGTTATGCCTCGACACTAGCCTCACCGGAAACAGCAATAACTCTGCTATAGGCCAGCCAAATTGACTGAGAAAAGTAGTGAAACAGCTGTTGATCTGCACAAGTCAAAGGCACCACAGTTCTGCGAGGTGTCACCATATGTAAGGTGTAGACAGCTGGGAGTGTGTGAATCTCTTGAGTATAGGGTGCTGTAGGAGTACACTTAAGAGGGAAATCAGGAGGGCAGAAAGGTGACGTGAGATAGCTTTGACAGATAAGGTTAAAGAGAATCCAGTGAGATTCTACAAGTATATTAAGGGGCAAAAGAGTAACTGGGGAGAGAATTGAGACCCTTGAAGATCAATAAGGTTGTCTAAGTGTGGTAAAAGGTAACTAGACTTTGGTAGGGCCACAGCTGGAGTACTGTGTACAATTCTGGTCACCCTGCTATAGGAAAAGTGCAAAGAAAATTATAAAAGTGTTACCAAAGTGGAGGGTTTGAGTTATAAGGAGAGGCTGGACAGTTGGGACTGTTTTCCTGTGAGTGTAGGAGGCTGCAAGTAACCTTATAGAGGTTTATAAAATCATGAGAGGCATAGATAAGGTGCATAGCCAAGGTCTTCCCCTCAGGATAAGGGAAACCAAAACTACTTCAGTTTTGGAAACCTAGTTGGTATGGACGAGCTGAGCCAAAGGGTCTGTTTCCATGCTGTATGACTCAATGACTACAAAAAACAGTATCAAGAAGATGATAGTAACCAGTAACCTCCAGTAACCTACATCTGTCTGGAGGGGAAGTCCAGAAAGACAACCTACATTCGTGGTAGCGTCCTGTGAAAAATACCTATGCCACACAAGTTCCAGTCTGCCAGGGAATGTTGCTAGCAAATCCATCTCAACCCAAAGCGAAGAGATGGAAGAGAGACCCAGAAGACAACTATACATTCCCTGCACACACCTGGATCCAAAAATCAGGCCAGTAGGACTAGAAGTTTCAGTGGATGTTGAAGAGCCTGTTGTAAAAGAAACCATTTGGGCAGCCCACCCATCAGAAGCCAATAACACCATAAAGACTGGGTCTTCTACAGCAGACGGCAATACAAACAGGAATTTAAATCTTGTAAAAGACTTCTGCAAGGAACATGGCAGCGAAACATCTGATATGGCAACCTAAGCTGAACCAGTTATAATGAAGCCAAAATATGATAGAACTACCAAGAAAGAAGGTGTGATCCATTGTCCCACAAATGGACTGTTTTGTATTTCTGTTACTCCCTCCTCTCAACAGCAAGAAGCTTTCACATTCATATGGCTGAGAAGCAGCACATTAGAAAGATCCAAACTAGATGATCCAGGTGCAAAAAGAATGGGGAATATCACATTATAGCCCACGCTAAATGTAATGGCAGAGGGCCAACTAACCTTTGCGCGCACTAAATGTGAGTTCACCTTTACATCTAGGTTCAGCCTCAGCCAAAATGAGTGACATTGGCAAGCTGAATAATGTATTGAAAAGTGCTTAAAAACCTTAAAAACCACCTTTAGGTTGGGAGAGGGCCGACAGGTTTAGATCAGAGTGGGGCTGGAAAAGCACAGCAGGTCAGGCAGCATCCGAGGAGCAGGAAAATCGATGTTTCAGGCAAAAGCTCTTCATCAGGAATAGAGGCAGGGAGCCTCCAGGGTGGAGTTTATCTCTCCACCCTGGAGGCTCCCTGCCTCTATTCCTGATGAAGGGCTTTTGCCCGAAACGTCGATTTTCCTGCTCCTCGGATGCTGCCTGACTCCCTGTGCTTTTCCAGCCCCACTTTGATCTAAACTCTGGTTTCCAGCATCTGCAGTCCTCACTTTTGCCGAGAGGGCCTACAGGTGTATGGAAGAAGCAACTGAATTTCTCCGAGAACCAGAACAATGGTTTGCAGGAAATTCATTTATAGATAAGGAGATCGCAAGCATACTCAGAACAAAGAAACACCCGAACAGACATCAGAATGTTGTAGAACTCCGAAGTGACAATCCATGATCTGGTACCTGACAAACCTCCAGAGAATAACCCAGATAAAGATATAGGAGACGAGAGTGCAACAGATATCCCCTGACAGGCCAAGAGGATTATTCAACCAGCAACCCCCAACCCCAAACCTAGGGACATTGACGACCCACTTATCCAAGGTAGGCAAGCAGGAGGCTGGAAGAACACAGCAAGCCAGGCAGCATCAGGAAGTGGAGAAGTCAACATTTCGGCTGTAGCCCTTCTTCAGGACTAGAAGTGAGTGTAAGGGGAGCCGCAGATAAAGGAGGAGTCGAGGGATGGTTTTGGGTGGGTACGGGGCGGTGTGGTGAGGTAGGGATAGGTGAGCATAGGTAAAGGGTAGGAGCTAGTTGGTGGATGGGAACAATGAATCCGGTTGGTAGCTGGAAGGAAGTGTCGGTCAGAGGAATGGAAGTGAAGAGGGGGAGGGGCTGGAAAGGAGTCGGAGGATGGGAAGGGAGGGTATTTGAAATTGGAATACTCAATGTTGAGTCCTCCAGGCTGTGGGCTGCCTAGGCAGAAGATGAGGTGTTGTTCCTCCAATTTGCAGTCTGATTCGCTTATGCAGGCATAAGATAAGATAAGATAAGCAAAAAAGGGACCCCACAGATCAGAGCAGTAGGGTTGGGTCTCATAAGGTGTATCTCAGACTTTTTGACGAATGGAGAAGAGCCACTAAAAGCACTCCTAGGTCAGAGAAAGGAACAGATGAAGACTAGAAGAATGAAGAAGACTTGAGCTATAAAGAACACTGGTGGGCAGCTTAAAAACTCCCAGTTCAGCGAAACACAATTACTGCACAAAAATGACAGGTGACAACAAACCTGCCAAACCCTGGGGGCTCTGGCAACCTCTCTTTTCCCACCTTCAAAAGAGGACCTAGAAAAGGACTTCGCTGCTAAGTTATTTATGCCCAATAACAAATTCAAAAATATTCTAGTAAAGTGGATGATTGTCAATTGATATGACCCATCAAGGAGGAGGAAGAGATCGATACCACCATCGAGGGGATTGACCCCAAGAGTGCAGCCGGTCTGGGCAGAATGAAAGTGGAGGACATTCAGGACATGTACGATGCTTCCCCAGACGCTTCTTCTTGTGGATGAAATCAATTTCAAATTCATTAAAGAAGAGTTGAAAGAGAAGATTTCCAAAATGGAACGCCTGAAAAGCATAGTTAACTGGAGGCTGATCACAATTGGACTCATACTACTTCACGTCTTCACTAAAATGACAGTGAAGGTAAGTGTCACAGTACCAATTAATCCTAGACAGGATTAATTTTTCTAGCGATGACCACCAAGCTGTGATGAACAGATAGCAGTTCTAGAAAACAGTCCGAGAAAACATTAGAAGTGGCACCAAAAGGAATAGAAAGGATCTCTCAGTTATCTTCATTGATCTCGCAAAGGCTTTTGACTCCATTGATCATAAACTATTAATCAAGGCTGTGCAAAGAATCTGCCTCCCAGAATCATTTATACAGCTGACTGAAGATCTGTGCAACAATAACACCACAATCATGGAAGGAAACAAATGTAAAACTAACCCTATTAAAATAGAGAAAGGAGTCAAGCAAGGTGACTCTCCAATTCTCTACAACACTGCACTGGATCTGCTGTTACGCACTGTCGAAATAGCCAACTCAAGAGTATACATGGTGTTCAATGGAAAAAGGATCAACTACTCTGCTTTGTCCTTTGCAGATGACATTGTACTTTCGAGTGACATCAGAATGACTTGCGATCTGAAGATAGTCCAGTGAAACAGCAATAACACAGGATTCACAATCAACATATCAAAGACTAAAGACTTCCACTTTACCTACAAAGTGAAGACTTTACAACCACGAGAGAAACTAGATATTGAAAGGGTACAACATCACTTACGTTCCCCCAGGAGATACCTAGCTGCCTGAATCGATATGTGGGCAGGTGTTAGAGAAGGAGAGTGGGAGGCAGAGATTTGAGACCTTAAGAGATTTAAGATCTCTGGCTCAGAAACTGCTGCTCTCTGACTATTCCAAAAGAATGAAATCCTCAAAATGTATGTTATCCTGAGACTATATTACCATCGGATGCTCACAGAGACACCCTTCGGAAATTGGACTGATGGTATTATCTATACTAGGAGTAAAGACGGAGAACCGGTTATGCCAAAACTTGAGATTCAAATCCCAGCTGCAGTCATACATAAACAGGAAGCACTCAAGGCATCTACAGATGCATGATTCAAGCCTCCTTCCAAGTTTGTAATGGAAATAACTTGGGAACTGCAGAAGGACGACGTCAACTCAAGGTCCTAAAGGAGGTGAAGATTTTCTCAAATGAAAAAGAAACCTGAACAAAACACAGCTACAAAGACAGAGTAACACTTGAATGCCCAAGAAGCAATGTCAATTACCAACTACAAGACATGGACAGAGTGGGAACTGGCCAAGTGACTGGACTTGAGAAGCCACGGATCTGGGATCAAATGTTACAAGAATGATATGGTCTCAAGTTCCTGGGTGGAAAACCTCATACAAAGTTACATCATCTGGGCTAGTCAATGGTCTACTTCTAAATTGCACTCTCTGCCCAACCATTACTACCTTGACAAGGGGTAGACCATATTTACAGAAGGAATGCTGAAGATGCAAGGCACTTGGAGAAACATTATCACTTATTTCAGGCAAATGCTTATTCATGAAAAATGCACGGAACAAATGCCACAACAAGATCGCAGAGAAGTTATAACAATATGTCAGAAATTGTGGATGGACTACTTACATCGAATCACTGAAAGACAAAGATGGATCCCTGTGGAAGTCAGACCTGATCGTCAAGAATTTCAGTGGTCGATGGCAACAGTACATTTTGAAGATGATGTGAAATCACTGGAAAACATTTAAACTGAAGGCAAGAAAATACAAATACCTCAACCAGGAGATTAAATATTTGACTGGACATTCTGAGCCTGTCCACTTTGGATTCATCACAGGAGCAAGAGGAAAGTGGCTCGAAGAGAACAACAGTCTCACGTGTTTCTTGGGCACCCAGAGATACAAGTCCTTTACTCAGGATGTAATCACAATTTACAATATCCCTGATGCTGGAACCGTTACAAATCAACTGCAACAGATAGACAGACTTTACAACCTGCCCGAATCGATCTGTGAGCAGGTGTCAGAGAAGGAGAGTGGGAGGCAGAGATTACGTTGAGGATCTGGGATGCCAACCCAACAGTACCAGTCTGAGGAAATGTGGTGTTGGCACCTCCTCGAGTTATGAATTTGGTGGTGGGAGAAAATCTTCATAAACATTGTAAAATGTTTAAAGTCATATAATGAATAAAATATAAAATCTTAATAAAATTGTTGTAATGGTGGTAAGTAAGTTATCATGGTTATAGTGGAAGATTTAGTATAAGTGGTGGTGGTATACAATTGCAACAAACAACACAATAGGTGATGTTAGTGTTCTCAGACTAACTAGTTGGAATGGAACTCTACATTCCCCTTGTTTTTCAGAACATTACGCTTGGTGAATTGGCCCAGTTCCCAGGTTTCCTCTGGACTGCCCTCTTTCGATCAAGTGGCTGTGATTTCAATACTTAGAGGATTTCCAAAACGTCCCTTTGTGTGTTTTCAAAAAAATTAAAATACCAAATTTCTCGACCTATTCTAAAGTTCTCCAGAGCTAAGCGTCAAAAATATTCAGGACGAATGTGAAAGAAATCAAGTGGCTCAACCATCTTGTGTGCCCAGTTAATACGATGCAGCAATCAAACAAGTCTAGCAGAATGCTGAACTACACAGTGAAACCATTGGAACATATGCCAGGGGTAGTCCTGACCAGATCACAACTCTTGAGATTTATTCAGTATTGGAAACACTGAAAAACAGAGTCCAAATCGTGTCCACCCTCGACAAGGCACAAGTCAGGAGTGTGATGGAATACTCCCCACTTGCTTGTTTGGGTGCAGCTCCAACAACGCTCAAGAAGCTCTTTACCACCCAGAACAAAGCAGTACACTCGAACCACAGCACCCTATCCAGCAACTTCAACATTCACTATCTCCAGTCACAACAGAATGTACCATCTAGAGGATGCACTGCAGAATTTCACCACGGCTATCTCCACAGCACCTTCCAAACCCACAGCCTCTACCACCTAGAAGGGCAAGGGCAGCAGATACATGGGAATACCTCCACCTTCAAGTTCCCCTCCAAGCCACTCACCATCCTAACTTGGAAATATACCACCTTCTCTTCACTGTCGCAGGGTCAAAGACCTGGAATTCCCTCCTAGGGGCATTGTGTGTCTACCTACCACCCAGTTCTAAAAGATGCTGGATATCCCTTTAAGGTCCATTGGACAACCAATGTTGGCATAGCCAGAAATACCTACACCCTGCAAAAAATATTGACAAAAGAAGCATGGTCAAATACATATTTTACTCATAAGAGACATGTCGGATCTGTAAGGGCAGGTGGCCAAACCATGGGCAAAGATATAAATTAGAAAGAGCCGCTTGAAGAAGACCATTAAGCTGGAGAGGTTGAGGGAGGGCATGTCAGAGCTTACAGCCTCAGCTGCTAAAGGAAGGGCTGCTAATGGTGAAGTAAAGGAAACAATGCAAAAGAGACTAGAATCACAGGTGCTCAGAGGTATCAGAGGATTGTAGGCCAGCAGGATGCCGCTGAGATAGGGACAGGTTCGAGATAGGGATAGATTTGAAAATGAGTCAAAATTCTAAACGTGAGGTATTGGTGGACCAGAAGCCAATGTCGTAATCACAGGAGATATGGTTGAATTGCGTGTGCATTAGGATAAAAGGAACAGAATTTTAGGTAGAGCTCAAGCTATCTGAGAGTAAAAGAGAGCTGGCCAGAACAGGAATAATTGAGTCTGGAGGTAAGGAGATATGACTAAAGTTTTCAACAGCAGATAAGCTGAGACAGGGCAGAGATGAGAGAGATGAAGGTATGGACGGATATGGCTGAAGGAGAAGACCTGGAGACAGATGCTCAGCTTAGGATCAAATAGGAATCCAAGTTTGGAAGCTGCCTGGAGAGGAGACAGCTAACTAAAGGAAAAATAATACAGGTATGGGAGCTGAAGGCAGAAACTTTGACCTACACAATATTTCCCTCGTCATTTTGTACTCGAGTAACAGGCTTTTTCCAGCTGACAGAGGAATGTCAAGCTTGTTAACTGTCCATCCATTGATCTCGGCTCACAAGTAACAAGTGGCTTCTGTATCACTGCAGATGTGACTATTGTGGCCATCCTACAGGATAAACTGACCAAGAAGGTAGAACCTGGGCCAAGCAATTTAAAAAATCGCAATCCGTATCAACAATTCTAGAAACAATGTAAACTGCAGAAATAATTCATTGCGACTAGGGCTTGTAAGAGACATGAAGCAAATACTTCTGTTGAGTGCACTGTGTTCAGAGCTGCTGAAGTGCAGATATGACCAGTACACCCCTGCCCTCACAGCCAGCCCCAGTCCCAAAAGTGTGCATCAACAGGACACAGGCAGAAACTTCAGTTACAGAAACACTTCGACACAAACCTCAGGCCTGTACTACTATCCACACTTGGAAATGGGGGATAGGACAGAGACAGACTGAGGTGCATTTCAGTGGAAGAGGTTTCAACACAAATTTCCAAAAGCAAAAGTGAGCACTTGTCTTTAAACAGTTCTATCACTGATTGTGATGTATTGATTATTGAAATCTTGGAACTTATTTAAAAGACAATTTTTAAAAAATTATGGTTCATTTTCTTCCCCTAGTCTGTGATGTCTGTAGCACACAGAACTCGAAGGTGCCCAGTTCAGTTTCCCTCACTTCCTCATCCGTGGTGAGCGAGGAAAGACACCCTCATGGGACTAAGTACATTCAAGTTAGGGCTTGATGGTGAGCAAGGACTGATTGTGATCAAGCTGCCCCTTGAAAGGTAGGGGAGCAAAGAATTAGGATCATCTGTGACTCCCTTCTCAGGAACATATAGCTTGCAGATGTCCAATGCCATCTGTAAAGAATGGGTAATGTACCAAACAGCATCTGGCACCCATGTACTGCCAAGCATGATGTCAACACATTCAAGAGGGGATTGCAAGGGTGAAAGCGAGTGGAAAAGTTACAATCTGACAAGGAGAAAGTGGACAAAAATATATTTTGGCAGTCAATATGTGCAATACTCAAGTCCATTAGCCCTTTGAACCTGTTCACAATTTTTAAAAAAGTCTTGGTGCGTCAGAAGCAACATTCGAAGTGGAAGTTGCCATTTCGGTCACCTGTACTCCAAAGTTCTGGACTGAGCCCGTGTATCCGCTCGAATCCCAAAAGAAGAAAATGAAGATGTGAAGTTCTGCGGAGCACCACAGCCTTGCTGGATCACTGCGGGGCCGGCCCTTTCCTCTTCTGTTCCAACTCCTGTAGCCGTTCCTCCCGGTGCTGGGCATGTTGTGTCCCCACCTTGTGCGCGGTTTCCGTGGCCGTGATGTCGATCTGTGCGTACTTGGAAGAGCTTGCTCCTGCAGGAAGACAAGTGAGAATGAACATCAACGAAACGAGGTGAAATGTCTCATACTGCATTGGCGCTACCTCGTGCTCCCATGAGGAGGTTGAGCAATTCATCAACTTCCACCCTGACCTTAAATTTACCTGGACCATCTCTGACACCTCCCTCCCCTTCCTGGACCTCTCCATCTCCATTAATGACAGCCGACTTGATACCGACATTTTTTACAAACCCACCGAATCCCACAGCTACCTGGATTACACCTCTTCCCACACTATCTCCTGCAAAAATGCCATCCCGTATTCCCAATTCCTTTGCCTCCGCTGTATCTGCTCCCAGGAGGACCAGTTCCACCACAGAACACACCAGATGGCCTCCTTCTTTAGAGACCGCAATTTCCTTCCCATGTGGTTAAAGATGCCCTCCAAAGCATCTCGTCTACATCCCGCACCTCTGCCCTCAGACCCCACCCCTCCAACTGTAACAAGGACAGAATGCCCCTAGTGCTCACCTTCCACCCTACCAACCTTTGCATAAATCAAATCATCCGCCGACATTTCCGCCACCTCCAAACAGACCCCACCACCAGGAATATATTTCCCTCCCCACCCCTTTCCGCCTTCCGCAAAGGCCATTCCCTCCGTGGCTATCTGGTCAGATCCAAGCACCCCTACAACCCACCCTCCCTTCCTGGCACCTTCCCCTGCTACCGCAGGAATTGCAAAACCTGTGCCCACACCTCCTCCCTCACCTCCATCCAAAGGAGCCTTCCACATCCATCAAAGTTTTACCTGCACATCCACCAGTATCATTTATTGTATCCGTTGCTCTCGATGTGGTCTCCTCTACATTGGGGAGACTGGATGCCTCCTAGCAGAGCGCTTCAGGGAACATCTCCGGGACACCCGCACCAATCAACCACACCGCCCTGTGGCCCAACATTTCAACTCCCCCTCCCAATCTGCCGAGGACATGGAGGTCCTGGGCCTCCTTCACGGCCGCTCCCTCACCACCAGACGCCTGGAGGAAGAACGCCTCATCTTCTGCCTCGGAACACTTCAACCCCAGGGCAGCAATGTGGACTTCAACAGTTTCCTTATTTCCCCTTCCCCCACCTCACCCTAGTTCCACACTTCCAGCTCAGCACTGTCCCCATGACTTGTCCTACCTGCCTGTCTTCTTTTCCACCTATCCACTCCACCCTCCTCCCTGACCTATCACCTTCATCCACTCCCCCACTCACCTATTGTACTCCACGCTACTTTCTCCCCACCCCGACCCTCCTCTCATTCATCTCTCCATCCTTCAGGCTCTCTGCCTGTATTCCTGATGAAGGGCTTTTGCCCGAAACGTCGATTTTACTGCTCCTCGGATGCTGCCTGAACTGCTGTGCTTTTCCAGCACCACTCTAATCTAGAATCTGGTTTCCAGCATCTGCAGTCCTCGTTTTTACCTATGTCTCAAACCATGTCCTGTCGCATGGCCCTCCAGTTTAAAAGACAATCTTGTAAGCTGTACTGTCAGCTTTCTCCCATGGCAGTGCAAATCACATTAATTCCAGTGATTGTAGCATGAAATCGAAACATGTTAGAACCTGAAGCATTCTGGCAGATATAAAAGAGATGCTTCTCTAGAACTGGGGCTCGTCATTTAAAAAGGAGTTGCCTATTTAATGAGGAGAATTTGTTTCTCTCACAGTGACATAGAATCCCTACAGTATGGAAGCAGGCCATTCAGCCCATTAAGTCCACAACTCTTTGAAGAGCATAACATCCAGAACCACAACTGTACCCTATACCTATAACCCTGCATTTCCATCAATCCATGTAGCCTGCACATCGCAGGATTCTATGGGCAACTTAAAGTGGCCAATACACCTAACCTGATCATCTTTGGACCGTGAAAGGAAACTGGAGCAGCCAGAGGAAACTCATACAAACACAGGGAGAATGTGCAAACTCCACACAGACAGTCACAAAAGGCTGGAATCAAACCCAGATCCCTGGTGCTGTGAGATAACAGTGCTAACCACACAGCCATTGTGCCACCCTTAAATTATGATCTTCTCAAAATACTTTCCCACTGAAACTTTGATCACCTGGCCAGACTCATTTCCCTGTACAGGGTCTGCTATGGCCTCTTTCCTGGTTTAACTGTCTATATATTGTTTGAAGAGTTTTAAAATACTCTTCCTCAAGGCAGAGGTAGAGAGATCCTTGATAAAGGAGTGAAAGGTTATCAGGGATAGAGAATGTAGAGCAGTTAAATTAGCCAGACTTTTATTGAACGGCAGAGCAAGCTTACTCATGCTCAATCCTATGTTTGTGTGTTTGTTGCACAAAGGTATTATTCCTCTACAAAAGATGTAGCTGTTCCTTTTACCTCTCAAGGACTCAGAACAGGAAAGAATTGAACCCTCAACACTGTTGTAATTCATCAACCTCCAACACTGTTGTTATTCATGAACCTCCAACAATGTTGTTATTCATGAACCTCCAACAATGTTGTTATTCATGAACCTCCAACAATGTTGTTATTCATGAACCCACAACAATGTTGTTATTCATCAACCTCCAACAATGTTGTTATTCATGAACCCCCAACAATGTTGTTATTCATGAACCTCCAACAATGTTGTTATTCATCAACCTCCAACAATGTTGTTATTCATGAACTCACAACAATGTTGTTATTCATGAACCTCCAACAATGTTGTTATTCATCAACCTCCAACAATGTTGTTATTCATGAACCTCCAACAATGTTGTTATTCATGAGCCCACAACAATGTTGTTATTCATCAACCTCCAACAATGTTGTTATTCATGAGCCCACAACAATGTTGTTATTCATGAACCCCCAACAATGTTGTTATTCATGAACCTCCAACACTGTTGTTATTCATGAACCTCCAAAAATGTTGTTATTCATGAACCTCCAACACTGTTGTTATTCATGAACCCCCAACAATGTTGTTATTCATGAACCTTCAACACTGTTGTTATTCATGAACCTCCAACAATGTTGTTATTCATGAACCTCCAACACTGTTGTTATTGATGAACCCCCAACAATGTTGTTATTCATGAGCCCACAACAATGTTGTTATTCATGAACCCCCAACAGTGTTGTTATTCATGAACCCCCAACAATGTTGTTATTCATGAACCCCCAAAATGTTGTTATTCATGAACCTCCAACAATGTTGTTATTCATGAACCTCCAACAATGTTGTTATTCATGAACCTCCAACAATGTTGTTATTCATCAACCTCCAACAATGTTGTTATTCATGAACCCCCAACAATGTTGTTATTCATGAACCTCCAACAGTGTTGTTATTCATGAACCCACAACAATGTTGTTGTTCATGAACCTCCAACAATGTTGTTATTCATGAGCCCACAACAATGTTGTCCTTCATGAACCCACAACAATGTTGTTAATCATGAACCTCCAACAGTGTTGTTATTCATGAGCCCACAACAATGTTGTTATTCATGAACCTCCAACAGTGTTGTTATTCATGAACCTCCAACAGTGTTGTTGTTCATGAACCTCCAACAGTGTTGTTATTCATGAACCCCCAAAATGTTGTTATTCATGAACCTCCAACAATGTTGTTATTCATGAACCCCCAACAATGTTGTTATTCATGACCCTCCAACAATGTTGTTATTCATGAACCCCCAAAATGTTGTTATTCATGAACCTCCAACAATGTTGTTATTCATGAACCCCCAACAATGTTGTTATTCATGACCCTCCAACAATGTTGTTATTCACGAACCCACAACAATGTTGTTATTCATCAACCTCCAACAATGTTGTTATTCATGAACCCCCAACAATGTTGTTATTCATGAGCCCACAACAATGTTGTTATTCATGAACCCCCAACAATGTTGTTATTCATGAACCTCCAACAATGTTGTTATTCATGAACCCCCAACAATGTTGTTATTCATGACCCTCCAACAATGTTGTTATTCACGAACCCACAACAATGTTGTTATTCATCAACCTCCAACAATGTTGTTATTCATGAACCCCCAACAATGTTGTTATTCATGAGCCCACAACAATGTTGTTATTCATGAACCCCCAACAATGTTGTTATTCATGAACCTCCAACAATGTTGTTATTCATGAACCCCCAACAATGTTGTTATTCATGAGCCCACAACAATGTTGTTATTCATGAACCCCCAACAATGTTGTTATTCATGAACCTCCAACAATGTTGTTATTCATGAACCCACAACAATGTTGTTATTCATGAACCTCCAACAATGTTGTTATTCATGAGCCCACAACAATGTTGTTATTCATGAACCCCCAACAATGTTGTTATTCATGAACCCCCAACAATGTTGTTATTCATGAACCCCCAAAATGTTGTTATTCATGAGCCCACAACAATGTTGTTATTCATGAACCTCCAACACTGTTGTTATTCATGAGCCCACAACAATGTTGTTATTCATGAACCCCCAACAATGTTGTTATTCATGAGCCCACAACAATGTTGTTATTCATGAACCCCCAACAATGTTGTTATTCATGAACCCCCAACAATGTTGTTATTCATGAACCTCCAACAATGTTGTTATTCATGAACCTCCAACAATGTTGTTATTCATGAACCTCCAACAATGTTGTTATTCATCAACCTCCAACAATGTTGTTATTCATGAACCCCCAACAATGTTGTTATTCATGAGCCCACAACAATGTTGTTATTCATGAACCCCCAACAATGTTGTTATTCATGAACCTCCAACAATGTTGTTATTCATGAACCCCCAACAATGTTGTTATTCATGAGCCCACAACAATGTTGTTATTCATGAACCCCCAACAATGTTGTTATTCATGAACCTCCAACAATGTTGTTATTCATGAATCCACAACAATGTTGTTATTCATGAACCTCCAACAATGTTGTTATTCATGAGCCCACAACAATGTTGTTATTCATGAACCCCCAACAATGTTGTTATTCATGAACCCCCAACAATGTTGTTATTCATGAACCCCCAAAATGTTGTTATTCATGAGCCCACAACAATGTTGTTATTCATGAACCTCCAACACTGTTGTTATTCATGAGCCCACAACAATGTTGTTATTCATGAACCCCCAACAATGTTGTTATTCATGAGCCCACAACAATGTTGTTATTCATGAACCCCCAACAATGTTGTTATTCATGAACCCCCAACAGTGTTGTTATTCATGAACCTCCAACAATGTTGTTATTCATGAACCTCCAACAATGTTGTTATTCATGAACCTCCAACAATGTTGTTATTCATCAACCTCCAACAATGTTGTTATTCATGAACCCCCAACAATGTTGTTATTCATGAACCTCCAACAATGTTGTTATTCATGAACCCACAACAATGTTGTTATTCATGAGCCCACAACAATGTTGTTATTCATGAACCTCCAACAGTGTTGTTATTCATGAACCTCCAGCAGTGTTGTTGTTCATGAACCTCCAACAGTGTTGTTATTCATGAACCCCCAAAATGTTGTTATTCATGAACCTCCAACAATGTTGTTATTCATGAACCCCCAACAATGTTGTTATTCATGACCCTCCAACAATGTTGTTATTCATGAACCCCCAAAATGTTGTTATTCATGAATCTCCAACAATGTTGTTATTCATGAACCCCCAACAATGTTGTTATTCATGACCCTCCAACAATGTTGTTATTCACGAACCCACAACAATGTTGTTATTCATCAACCTCCAACAATGTTGTTATTCATGAACCCCCAACAATGTTGTTATTCATGAGCCCACAACAATGTTGTTATTCATGAACCCCCAACAATGTTGTTATTCATGAACCTCCAACAATGTTGTTATTCATGAACCCACAACAATGTTGTTATTCATGAACCTCCAACAATGTTGTTATTCATGAGCCCACAACAATGTTGTTATTCATGAACCTCCAACAATGTTGTTATTCATGAGCCCACAACAATGTTGTTATTCATGAACCTCCAACAGTGTTGTTATTCATGAGCCCACAACAATGTTGTTATTCATGAACCTCCAACACTGTTGTTATTCATGAGCCCACAACAATGTTGTTATTCATGAACCCCCAACAATTTTGTTATTCATGAGCCCACAACAATGTTGTTATTTATGAATCTCCAACAATGTTGTTACCATGAGACCATAAGACACTGTTGTTATTCCTGAACCTCCAACAATGTTGTTATTCATGAACAAAGTATGCAAATTGGCAAAGGCTTGCAATATTGTGGCTGCTTGTAAATAGGGAAAAGGCAACAGACAATTGTTGCCTGCCAGTTGCCTGCTACCTTAACACACCACCCTACTCCCTGTCCAATATGTCTGTCTCAGACTTGCTGCAGTGCTCCAGTGAAGCTCAGTGGAAGCTGGAAGAAGACTACCTCATTTTCCACATGGGGACCCTGTCGCCCACTGTTAACGTTCAGATTTGAAATGGCCCAGGGAATCCCTTGAGGACTCAACCTGTAAGCCTCTCTTGGTTTGTCCCAAAGATCGTACTCTTTAGTAGTCTAAAAAACCTTACAGACTTTTTTTTAGTCATCCCCTTTATTTACCAATACCATCACTGTTACAACATAACACTGATAGCTATAAGCCAGGCTAACTAGGTTCTAATAACGCAGCAGAGTAGGATATCAGCTCTTCAAGAGCTCTGACAGGCTACTCTGCAGTGCTGTCACAAACAGGTTTCCTTTATACAAAAAATTTACAAAAGCACTGCATGTTCTTAACTAGGCAGATAACAGTGAAGGTCAATAATTCAGGAGAGAAGTTAATTGATACTGAGTTTCGTTTCGAGGTCAGAATCAAACAGTTATTAATTTCACAAGGGAACAGCCGTGAATATTATCACTCGGTGTCCTATTTACACAGATTCACTGATGTTAAGGCAAATGTTCTTAATTGCCTTACCCTCCCTGCCTGTCTATGACTATAAGAACATAAGACCATAAGACATAGGAGTGGAAGTAAGGCCATTCGGCCCATCGAGTCCACTCCGCCATTCAATCATGGCTGATGGGCATTTCAACTCCACTTACCCGCATTCTCCCCATAGCCCTTAATTCCTCGAGACAACAAGAATCTATCAATCTACTAGTATGCAGCAAATGTGTTCTACATTTCAACATTACATTTTAGTCTAAATGTTTAAGGACAAGTTTTAAGGCTATAGACTTTCTCACTTCTGGACTCAATATTGAGTTCAATAATTAGGGCTTGAGCTCTCCCATGTCCTTACCCCAATCCCCTTACACCAAGCCTTGTTATCATATAGTCTGCTATCACACACAGCCCATGATTAGTCACTAACAGTCCCCATCAACATCTATTCACCCTCTTCGACAGATCGTTATCCACTCCTTTGTCCAACTGTTCTCACTCTTTGAATAACCTATCGATAATTCCTTACCTCCTTCCCCCACCCTATATTCTGCATATAAGCTGACATTTTCCTAGCTACCATCAGTTGTGAGGAAGGATCACTGGACCTGAAACATTAACAGATTTCTCTCCACAGATGCTGTCAGACTTTTCCAACAATTTGTTTTTATTTCTGATATACAGCATCCGCATTTCTTTCAGTTTTTATTAGGAAATATGTCTTTTATTTTCACACTTGAAGTATGATCTGATGGATATAAAAAGAAAGTGAACTCTATAAACATTCAACTTCTCTTGAGGCCTCCTGAAAACAGGCGCTAACTTGTGGATTAGCCTGCTCAACATGAAAACTCATTGAGAACATCAGTTACCAATTTGAAAAAAGACTCCTTTACCATCGTGGAATTCCATCAGCCTGCTAGGAAAACAGAAAAAGGTGGTTTCGTGTAATCCCTACCGTGTAGAAACAGGCCATTCAACCCAATATGTCCACACTGACCCTCCAAAGAGTATCCCACCCAGACCCATTCCCCTACCCTCTTACTGTACAAGAACATGAAGTGCTGGAGAAACTCAGCAGTTCTGCCAACAGAAAGGGAAGCAGAGTTAACGATCAGAGTCTGATACAACTCCTTGTCAGAACATTCTCTAGTATTTTACTTTCATTTGAAAAAGGAGTTCATTTGGGGAAGCCTAACCCAGTGAGGGTAATTTAAGGAAAATTCAATATATTCAACAATTTAAGGAAACAAGTGGAAAGATTGCCTAGGAACCAAAAAAGCAAAAATCATTTTTTCTGCTTGGCACTTTGTAATGGTAATTTATATTAAGTGCTCATAGCAGGGAACATTGACCATCTGGTATTATCGCTAGATAATTAATCCAGAAACTCAGCTAATTCTCACTAATGCCACTGGTCTGGCCTGTATGTGACTCCAGGCCCACAGCAATGCTGTTAACTGTTAACTCCCCTCTCAGGTTAGGGATGGGCAATAAATGCTGCCTAGACAGAGATATCCACATCCCATGATGAATAAAAATAAAAATAAATCAATTTATTGTTTTCAATGCTTTTGGAAAACTTTATGCTTGCTGTTGTGGCAACTTATATTTCTGAAATTTGCACACAAGCAATGTTGCCTGGAATGTTCTGTGTTCTCTGTTCTGTCTGTGCCAACACACTGGCTCCAGCTTCTGGAATCATCCATAGAACCCAAGGTTCTCACAGTGGAAAAACATATTAGAGGGAATGTTAATTAACAGCCTCTCCTCCCACCAAACTCCCACACCCTCTCATGAGAAACAGAAAAATTGAAATGTATCCCTATCTCCTATGCAAAAAGGTTGCCACTCTTGGTGTACGCCATAAACATGGTAAAATGCATTATTCCTCCACTGCAAATATTATGTAATTGAAGCTTCGCAGAATTCTCCTTCAGGAGGTAAAATATATTGGATGGAAACTGCGAAGGGCAAGTTACATTGTCCAGGTATTTAATGGAATGTAAGAGGTGAATGTGTCCCTTCTTAGTCTATGCTGTTATAATCCTCACCCAAACTGCTAATTTTATGTTACAATCTAGCTAAAACCAGTATCCTTTCCTTTACACATCAAAAATAAAGAACTGTGGATGCTAGAAATATGAACAACAGTCAGTAGACCCAAAACGCTAACTCTATTTTCTCTCCACAGACCTTCAGAGTTTACCCAGCAATTTCTGTTTGTGACCTTTTTGTTTAAAGTAGGCAAGTCTTAGTAAAGGATAAATTCACAAGATTCCATGATTTAAACAAGCAACAATAAACGTTACGATATAAGTTGGAACCGGAATATGATTATGTATATCTTTACAGCCAGAATTTACTCGTGATAATCATGGGTAATGGACCATGACTGAACACCATCCAGTCCACTTCAGATAGCCAAATTCCTTACGCAGCACCTTCAAAGCCCATAACCAATTGCATCGAGAAGGACAAGGGCAGCAGATACATGGGAACACCACCACCTGTAAGTTCCCCTTCAACTGACCCACATCCTGACTTGGAAACATATCACTTTTCCTTCAGTGTTACTGGGGCAAGTTCCTGGAACTCCCTCCCTAATGGGACTTTGGGTGTATCTGCAGCAGTTCAAGAAGGCAACTCATACCACCTTCTCAAAGTCAAGCAGGAATGGGCAATAATTGCTGAATCACCTAGCAACATCTCCATCCCATTAGTGAAAACAAAAAAATGTGATTAAGACATTTTAACAACATGGCATATCATCAAATCTCATTGAACTTCACAAGGAATCACAATTCTTCACTTTTGTCAATTTGAGTATGAAACTCATTCCTCCGAGCCACTCTGCCCTGGACCACCTCAATGACTTCTCTTATTCTGGTCAATCACCTGCCTTTCTTGTGTCTATACTACCCTGGATTCTGAAATTGTGCTCCAGTACTAATTCACCACTCCAGCTTTTCACTGACAATTAGCTTCACCAAGCTAGAACTACCTTTGAGCTCTAATCCTGCTCAATCGCAACAAGCAAATACTGCTTGTCAGTTTTCAAACCTCCTTCTCAGCTGTATTGAACTATTAATGGGCACAGCCTCTTCTGAACTCTTGCAGCTAAAATTACTTTTCTGCATCCTAACTCTAATACTTAGCTGCCTATTCTAGAAGCTCTACCCAGAGCACAGAAATATCCAATTGCTCTTGATTGCTGACTGAGTCCATTATGGAAACACTGTGCAGTTCAGTTGCCTTCCCAGCAGTACAACTAAAAGCAGCACTGGAGTCTACATTCTTTTTTCTCACTTACTCTAAAATCTCACTGCCTGTGACTTTTGAACTTCTCTTCATTGACCCCTGAACTTCCTAAGGCGCCTATTGAAAACCTTACGATTATCTTCAGCTCTATCTCTAGACAGAATTGCATGTAACTATTTGAAGAGCCAAATCTAACATCCTACTGGAACTGAGTGTGCCCTGAATGTTCCATTCTCACAAATGCTGGCTTCAGTATGAAAGAAACGATTATGAAAAGAAGGATTCATCACAATGCTTATATATGGATCTGGTATTGCAATGTAACTTATACACCTAATACTGTAAGCACCCATACAACTACCTACTACAGGTATCCGAAATCCCAAAATCCGAAAAGCTCCGAAATCCGAAGGTTTTTCCGTGAATACTTTTCTTATTAACAAGGTTGTTTGGCATGCAAGCAGTTAACCTAACTCCACACCCACTCAATGCATGTCACTCAGATGTGATCTGTGGGGTGTGGCCCACACAATTCTGTTTCAGGGCCCGTTTTACTCACAGTGCGTCTACTGTTTGGTAAGATTTTTAAAAAATTTCACCATCAAACTGTCACTTATTCTGAAATTCGAAAAATTCTGAATTCCGAAAACCACCTGGTCCCGAGCATTTCAGACAAAGGATTGTGTACCTGTATTATCATTAAACTGTTGAATTTCACCAGATTTAACAAGGTGCTGTTCTGACAGCCCAGCTGAATCATCCAATCTGATTATTCCAAATCAGAAAGTACCCTGTTCATTCCTGGCTTAGCTGAACACAGGCTCCATCCTGCATGAGGTACTGCATGGTGTAATATTAGAGAATAACCGTACCCCAGCAGATGTACAGAGCTGTAGGATTTGACAAGTCCAGATCGTGATGTATTGCATGAAACGTATCTGTAGGTGATAATAGTTAGACAGACAGTGCTGAAGAAATTACACTCATCTTTTTATTAACTGGCACTATGGGACCAGGAGTGTGCCAGTTGATCATATATTCTGAATAGTCAAGAGGTACGTAAAACCATAGTAAACTCTGCTTCGAGACATCAGTATCCCTCAAAAAATGTGTAAAAACATCAACATACCTCTTAAACTCAGTGTACAAATATACAGTAAGTAATAGAAACATAATACAGTGTATAAACATCACTGTTATACTTTATTTACATCGTAAGTACTCAGAATCACGGTAGATCGCAATATTTGAGGTATATAACTTTTACCAGTTTATCTAAAATGCTGACTAAAACAAAGTTTGCTGTACATTCGGCATGCTTGCCTTCATTGCTCAGTCCTTTGAATATAGGAGTTGGGAAGTCATGTTGAGATTGTACAGGACATTAGTGAGGGCTGTTCTGGAATAATGTGTCCAGTTCTGGTCGTCCAGCTATAGGAAGGGTATTATTAAAGCTGAAGAGTGTTCAGAAATAGATTTACAAGGATGTTGCCAACTATGGAAGATTTGAGTTATAAGGAAAGGCTGGATAGCCAGGGACATTTCTTACTAAAGCGTAGGAGGTTGAGAGGTGATCTGATAATGAGAGGTATAGATAGAGTTAACGGTAGTTGTTCTTTCCCGAGGATGGGGGATTTCAAGACTAGGGGGCATACTTTTAAGGTAAGAGAAGAGAGATTTTAAAAAGACATGATAGGCAAATTCTTTACACAGACGGTGATTCACATGTGGAATGAACTTCGTGAGAAAGAAATGGGTGCAGGTACAATTACAATGTTTAAAAGACATTTGGATGGATACATGAATAAGAAAGGTTCGGAGGGATACAGGCCAGGGGCAAGCAGGTGAGGCTAGTTTAGTTGGGGATTATGTTCAGCATGGACTGATAGGACCGAAGGGTCTGTTTCTGTGCTGTATGGCTCTATGATGTTCAGTAGCAGCCTTGAGTGGTTATTTTAATTAACCTATTCTGATATGCAATGAAACACCTCAAGGTTAAAGTGGGTCTTGAACCCAGATCTTTTGGCTCAGAGTTAGAGACATTACCACAACATGACATGACCTCAACACCAACAGCATTACACATTGTATCACAACTGAAGCACAAGGCCTTGAGTACATTGAGACAATCATGAAGGAATGGGAGTCTAAGGATAGGGCCAATTCTTTGTATTATTTTCACCTTTTGAGTGAGATCCTGATACCAATGTTCACTTTGTAAAAATGAATCCGGTTAGACAGTGATAAGGAGTTTTGAAAAAACTACAAACTGTAATCTTTAAGACTCCTGTATTATCATCAATTTCTCAGAACGAGGTATCTATGGAATTTTTATAATCATTAAAATGATAGGCTCTAGATTCAGAGGATGACAGGCACAGCTGTGTAACATGCCTGTACAGAGCTTCTGCTCCATGTAGCTATCTCCAAATGATTCCTATGATTGACAGTTTCCAAAAGGAGAGTGACTCTTACTGAGGTTATTGCCACTAACTGGACAAGGGAAGGGAGAAACATAATTCTTAAGTAGCCTGACTCAAAGGAAAGTTTCAAAAGATGGTTAATACAACAGGATCTTCAGATTTTGACAAGGCATGTACCTATTAATCTTGAAAGCTGAATGATGGGCATCTTCTAGTAATGTGAACTGCAGTGGTGCAACATTCTGGCAGAATTATTGTTAATGATGTACATAGTAACCTATACATCACTTTTGGTAACATCATCACTGTATATTGAATTCCGATGAAATCCAATTAATGCCTTTGAGCTCTGTTTTCTGAAGGAATTACATATGAGTGACAACGCTTCACTGACAGAAAGAAGCCACGGTTGGTGCTGAGCTACATCATGCGGAGTTACCTCGAATGGCAGGACTGGACTCCTGGAGCTCAAGTTCCATATAATGGAGCTGCTTCTTTGACGCTGGGCTCACTGGGATGTTGACATATGTTGCTCCTTCCATTGGCCGCAATCTATCAGTCCCAGAAAGCTCCGGTGGATAAGCAAATGCCCCTCCTGATAGACACACAAGAACAGGTTCGGAAGTGCTTCGTTTACTTATTTCAGCAGATTAGAAATTAATAAAAATGAGAGGGATGCTCATCTTTTACCTGTCTAGCCAGGGAACACAAAGCCATATCTTATATGTAATTAATGGTGCTTTAGATCTTCTTCATGGTTCCCTTTTCTATTTTTTATATTTCTGAAGTGTCATTCTCAATTTTCACAGGATTTAAGGTTTGTAAGAGTAAGTTGTGCATAATCAAAGCTAGTTCAACAGCTTTTCCACTGAACTGTGCAACCTGCAGCTTTAAGGTGCCACTATCTAAATGGTGCCACAATTTAAATGGTGCCACTATGCTAAATTGTTCATAGTTTCCAGGGATGTGCAGGTTTGGTGGATTAGCCATGGGAAAAGCAGGGTTACAGAAATAGGTTGGTCTAGGTGGGAAGTAGGGTGGGTCTAGGTGGGAAGCTCTTCAGAGGATCGTTGTGGACTCGAAGGACTGAATGACCTGCTTCTACACTGGAGAAATTCTATGATAATATGATCTGGAGCACTATCTGCTTCTTTGGCAGAGTTTATCTTCCAAGAACTCCCAGGTTGGTCTTTTCACTTCTTCCAGTGGGATTGTCCTTTATGGGTGACCGGGGTCTGATAGGTCAGTGTGTGCACCGCAGTCTTCCACAGAGTTCCATCAAAGCCAAAACTAAGAATCAGTGCAGAAGTAATAAATACTCCATTGCCTGTTACTTTGTGGTAGCTTTATCTGACGTCCTAAGCTCTGGGATTCACTCCCCAGATCTCCCCAAATAAAGGGTAGTGTTTCTACACTGGGAACAATCAATAACTTGACACACCCATTTCCCCCTGAAAAGTATTGTGAGTGCACCTATGCCACAAGGACTGCAGCTGTTCAAGACAGCAGCTCACCACCACCTTCCCAAGGGCAGTTACAGATGGGCAATAAATACTGGCCTTGCCAGCCAAGCCCAGATCCCATGAGGAAATTGAAAAACGCATTCAAAATTGGAACAGTTAGGTTAGGTTTCAGGCTTTGCAGAACAATTCATTGATGTAATCACAAGTGGTAAACTTTCTCTGAGTTAGCACAGTCAGGCAGCCTCATTGGATTCCTGCTTTCTCCCACCTGCTAAAAGTGAGGCACAACATATTTAGAGTGGCAGGCTAATGCAGTTTTACTAAGACAGCTGAAAAATAGGTTTTGGCTGTGCAGTTCTTCAGCTGGGAGTAAACCAGGTTTAAAATCAGTGGCAATGACTATACTGCACTATTTATACAGGGTGCATATTAGTCAGTTTCTTTAAATAAATCAAATATTTTCCAAAATAGGAAGATTCTAAACCTGTCTTTTAGTCCATGAAAACCCAGATTAACGCGAAGAAATTGAAGAGCCATCTATAACCAACACAAACAGTGGATTTGCACAATGTCAATTTGACAAACAACTCAATCATATTAGTCAGATATGATTTGTCTTTTATTGTTCTGTATTGGCTATCATTTACTTTATAGTGCCTGTCATTTTACATACATAGGACATACAACAGAGACTATTCACAGCCACCAGTCTATGCTGACGTGTATGCTTCATTTTAGTCTCCTCCTATCTTCCCTCACTAAATCTATTGCAACCTTCAGTTCCTTTATTCTTCATAAACCTGTCAAGCTTACCCTTAAATGTACCTATACTATTCACATCAATTATAGCCAGCTCCACAAGGAACTCTCTGGGTAAAGATGCTACTTCTGAATTCCCCATTGGACCTTTCAAAATATACCACTTCACCCAGCTCTATGTTTAGTTATGTCTGGCTTGTGGCTGTCATTTTATCAGTCCATGTATATCCTCAAAAGTTTTTTTTAGCTCTTTCATGTGACAAATAATTTTATCACGGATCCTGATGTTTTCCCACCACTGACGTGAGGCAGCCTGGTCTTTAGTTACCAGGTTTACACTGTTTCTTTTGCAACCTTTCACTCTCAGCCACTATCCAAATATCCAAGGAGGATTGCAAGATTGTGTCCAGAGCCTCCCTTCCCTCAGTAACCTGGGATTCAACCCTTCCACTCCACATTGAGAACTGTCAACCTCTACTTCAGTCCTTTTCTAATTTTCATATCCAGATCAACTCTGGGGCGGCACAGTGGCTCAATAGTTAGCACTGCTGCCTCACAGCACCAGGAACCCAGGGTCGATTCCAGCCTCGGGTGACTGTTTATGTGGAGTTTGCGCATTCTCCCTGTGTCTGCATGGGGTTCCTCCCACAGTCCAAAGATGTACAGGTTAGGTGAATTGGTCATGCTAAATTGCCCATAGAGTTAGGTGCATTAGTTAAGGGGAATGGGTCTGGGTAGGTTACTTTACAGAGGGTCCGTGTGGACTTGCTGGGCCAAAGGGCCTGTTTCCACACTGTAGGGAATGAAATCTAAAATCTCCTTTACTGGAAATATCGCAGCATCCCTCGTTTTAGTGAAGACAGATGCCAAGCACTTATTCAGTACCTCAGCCATGCCCTCTGTCTCCACAAGTAGATTTCCTTTTAGACATTTTGAAGTGTTTACCAGATAATTTCTTTGTGTCAAAACTGCCTGAAGTTTCATCTTCTGGAAGGCCCTTCTCCTGAAAATAAAAATGTAACAGAGTTGTTAGAGTCATCAGGGCAAAGAAAGAAGCCATTTGGCCCACCATCACTATACTACCTCTCATTGCTTAAGGAACAGAACTTCAGTGTAGAGTCACACACATAGTTCTTCTATAGCGTGATGGTTGCATTCTTGCGCAACCCCACATTATAGAAAAATCACGCTTTAGAAACAGCGCATAAAGTGTTGGCGATGTGATCACGTTACCGCCAACGTGTTTTAAAAATTCACACTATAAAAACAGTGTCCCCAATTTGTCAATCGCATTAGAGCAAATTCGCATTAACAAAATACGCATTATAGCAGAACGACCTGTATTCTCAATGGAAGTATTAAACTTGGCTTTTACAAAATTCTCAAACCCTCCACATTCACCCCATCCCATAGGAGACTCTCCATTGCCTTGGTGGCTATAAATGCCCCTTAATTCTTGTAGTGCCTAATTAATTGTACTTTGGGAGCGCCTTTAGCTCATGGACTGCAGCCTCTCAAGAAGAGAGCTCACTATAAATCTACAGAAGTCAAGAGTGTGGTGCTGGAAAAGCACAGCAGGTCAGGCAGCATCCAAAGAGCAGGAGAATTGATGTTTCAGGCTAAAGCTCTTCATCAGGAAGAGATGCTCCTCAGATGCTGCCTGACCTGCTGTGCTTTTCCAGCACTCTAATCTCCAGCATCTGCAGTCCTCATATTCGCCTATAAGACAGAAGAACAGAAGTAGGCCATTCATCCTATCAAGTCCATGCTACCGATTGAGGAGATCATGGCTGATCTGATAATCATCAATTCCACTTTCTTGATGATTCCACCACCTTATCAGGGGCAATTTGAAGGATGGATAATACATCCCATGAATGAACAAATTAACAAGTTAACGTAAATTTAAAGGATGGCCTTATGATCTCTGGGGTGACTCCAAGCTTGGGCATATTTTATGGCCAAAGGATTTTCATCACAGGCCAACATCACAGTCTAAATAACTGGATGGTGAAAGTAATCTCAGAGTCAGTGCTTCACGTTTAGATGCTAGGATGCAGTAAAGTTGCTCCTGTGGATTTTTAAAAATGCATTTGCAGGATGAGGGCATCACTGACTGAGCCAACATTTATTGCTTAGAGGGCAGTTTAGAATCAACCACATTGCTGAGGGTCTGGAGTCACATGTAGGCCAGACCAGGTAAAGATGGCAGGTTCCTCCCCTAAAGGCCATGAGTGAACCAGGTGGGTATTTCCTGAGAATTGTTTCATGGTCATGGAAACTCTTAATTACAGATTTTTATTAAATTCAAATTCCACCATCTGCCATTGCAGGATTTGAACCTAGGTCCCCAGAACATTACTTGTATCTCTGGATTAATAGTACAGCAATAATACCACTAGGTCATTGCCTCCCCCTTAAAGGTAATGAAGTCTTCAACCAACCCATTACCACACCACAGAGTCATCGAAATGTACAGCATGGAAACAGACCTTTCAGTCCAATTGATCCATGCCAACCAGATATCCTAACTTAATCTAGTCCCTTTTTCCAACATTTGGCCCATATCCCTCTAAATCCTTCCTATTCATGTGCCCATCGAAGTGCCTTTTAAATGTTGTAATTGTACCAGCCTCCACCACTTCCTCTGGCAGCTCATTCCATAAGCACCACCCTCTGCGTGAAAAGGTTGCCCCACTGGTCCTTTTTAAATCTTTCCCCTCTCACCCTAAACCTATGCCCTCTAGTCCTGGACTCCCCCACCCCAGGGAAAAAATATCTATATATCCTATTTATGCCCCTCATGAGTTTATAAACCTCGAAAGGTCACCCCTCAGCCTCCAACGCTCCAAAGAAAGTAGCCCCAAGCTGTTCAGCCTTTCCCTACAGCTCAGACCCTCCAACCCTGGCAAACATCCTTGCAAATCTTTTCTGAACCCTTTCAGGTTTCACACAATAGAAAGTATCAGTGTATACCTCAATCGTCCAAGCTTGGACACAATGGCTTCCTTATGCCTTGGTGCTGAACTAAATTAAAGCTATGTAGCTTTTTCAAATGTTTACTATGTATCTTTTGGCACACATTCAATTAAAATACATGGAGACCAAGAGATTCCATAATATCCCAAACTACTTTAACCTTTTTACAATCTGGCCTCATGTCCTGCTGCACATTTACCAAAAGAAAGGCTTGCTTTTGTTCTGTGTTTAAGCCTCCAAAATCAGAGGCACTGATGCTATGCCATATTAATAACTATATTCTAATGAATTAACACTCAACATTAAACATCACTTCTTGCTTACCATTGGTCATGCTATAGCACTTACCTTTTTATGTTTAAGACCCATAATATCCAGGTGTGCCCCTTGCCCTCGATGAAGTTTCAAAGATCCTGGTGGACCTGTGAGTATCAGTGAGTGAGAATCAGTGAAATATTGTCAACTACGTAGACTGTTAGAGAATAAAGTACGGGCAGGGGATGGGTGGGGGTTGTAGGGGGTGGGAAGAGGTTAAAATCAGCTCAGAAATTCCTCTCAGACCCTCAACCCATGTTTGATGCAATCCCAAAACAAAGTTAGAGATCAGCAGCACTGGGAATTCCAAAGGGAGTTGAAGATTTCTCACCCAACCCAAAAACGGGATCTCTTGGTAACCATTGCAAACACTCTGTATACTGCATCTAATACAGTTCACATTCCAACACTCTATGCTCACAGAATACAGCTCCCATTGCTTAAAATGACCAAGTTTAAAATAACCAGACACTTATATTGGCTGAAATCTGATAAGCATTCGCCACTTGCATTAATGTTAATGTCAAAGTTGCTATTATTGTCTTAAGCGCACCATCCATTTGAGACAGAAACAGCTGCGATTGCTCAATGGTTCACAGTTTAAAATACACTGAATTCAAGAACAAAACAGGAGTTAAAAAGCAGCTCTTAGAACAATACTGTGCATAAGTTGGCAATTTGAACAGTTATGACTACTCCATCTTTTTACAAGAGCTAATCAGGTAATTCAATCCCCTTACTCTTTCAATATAGCAGCAAGACATGTCGCAATCAAACATCATATTTCAGATTATTACTACAAACTAAGCATGGAAAAAAAACCTTCCTTTCTCTCTTCTGGTACTATAAATCTGACTCCTCTCACGACTTCTCCCAATAGAAAAAGATGTCTTGAACATCTGTATTAAATCCCACCTTAACCTTTCCTGTTAAAAGGTGGACAACTCCAGCTTTTCTTGTCACCCTGTATTACTGAAGGCACCATTAATGCTCGATTAAATGTACTTAAAACCCATCGAATCCTAACTGTGTGGTGTGGAGTTACAGTGTGTACCAACTACTAAAATATGCTGCAGGAGCTGGTAACATTCGGGCAGAGGATAAACAGAGGAACATTCTCTTTACATAATGGAGTGACATTCCCATATTGTGGATCATGAGCAAAATGTGTTCACACAAGTATGCCTTTCTCCCCACAGCCCCTGTGTTGCTTGTGTGTAAGTGCGGCGAATCAATGAAGACAATGTGTGCAAAAAGCTTTATTCAATACTTCCACCACCCATGTGGCCAGGGAACCAGAAACAAGCAAAACCCAATAATGGCAATGCTGACATGCAAAATAGTGAAGGGGAGGGGAGGGATTAAATCAAAATAGAGTTGGGGGGGGAATAAAGCACTCCACTCCCTGTGGTGCCCACCTCTCCCTAAAGGCATGGAGAGCATTGGTGGACATCACGTGCTCCTTCTCCAGGGACAGCCAAGCTCGAACATAACCACGGAAGAGGGGCAGGCAATCGGCCATAACAACCCCCTCCACGGCCCGCTGCCTGGACCTGTTTATGGCCAGGCCCAGGAGCAGACCCACTAGGAGATCCTCCAACCTGCCCACACCCCTCAACACTCGGTGCTCAAAGATCAGGAGCGTGGGGCTGAAGTGCAACCAGAAACCGAGCAAACTGTTCTTTAGGTAACTAACAGAAGAGTGCCAACACCCACAACCAACATACACATGGTCCACAGACTCCACAAAGCTGCAAAATAAATAGGCTGGGAGTCTGTGAACCACCTCAATCTGCAGTTACAAGGGGTTCTGCATGCAACACCCTCCACCCCAGATCCCTAAGGGAAAGAGGGCTGACTCATGTCTACAGAGCCCTCCGCTGGGGGGACTTGCCTGCTGTAAGCAGGTGGGGTGGCTCAGTGGTTAGCACTGCTGCCTTACGGCGCCAGGGACCCAGGTTCGATTCCAGCCTTGGGTGACTATCTATATGGAGTTTACACATTCTCCGCGTGGATTTGCTCTCACAATCCAAAGATGTGCAGGTTAGATGAATTGGCCTTGCTAAATTGCCCAAAGTGTTCAGGGATGTTTAGCTTAGCTGCATTTGTCAGAGGAAACATAAAGCAGACTGGGTGGGATACTCTTTGGAGGGCCAGTGTGGACTTGTTGAGCCAAATGGCCTGTTTCTACACTGTAGGGATTCTATGATAAGCAGTGGGGCCTGCAATTGATCAATCGCAAATCCTCAAAGACAAATGATTGAGTCTACCTTATGATTTGAAGAGTGGACATTTATCTCTATCACAGAGCAGTATTTGTAGAGGTCCTGTGGTGCAGTGGCAACGCTCTGTTATCTGAGCCTGGAGATGAAGGTTCAAATCCCACCTGCTCCAGCTGCCTTGACAGGTTGATTAAAATAGCTGCTGCATTATTTGTGTCTGTCTGCAAGTGCACAAGGAACTTGTAATACAGCCCCAGGTTTGCAGTGCAGGGACCCTGGCTTGTCCTCAGCCTTTTAGTCAAATGTAATAATGAAACGTTGTACCTTCTCCCTCCACTTGTAGTTTCTGTTGTCCACAGCTAGCCATGTATTCATATCCACCTCCTTTCTCTAGCTGCAAATTAAAAGATAAAAGCTATTAGCCAAGGAACATGTTTTTTATGGACAATGGTTTAGATGTTTCTGGTCAGCCAGAGTTAACAAAAGTAACGTTTTTATTTCTCTGCAGACCCTGAAAATTCCCCCTTATCAACCACATATCCAATTTCCTTCCAAACGTTGCCTGAACCTGTGTCCATCATCCTTTAGGTGGTATATTGAAAAGTTCAAAAAGGTCATGTTTAGGAAAAAAAATTTAGCCCATCTTTTCTTTTGTGCTACTGTATATTTGCAACACATTCTTTATGTTGGACTTGTGATTCATTTTACTCATTTTATGGTTTTAAACTCCCAAGATTCACCAACAAATTGACAGTAGAGTTGCTGAAAAGAGACACGTTGTTGAAGATTTTTCACCTCTCATTCATCAGGACAAGGGCTAGAGATCCCAATTTCAAACAATCACAGCAATTTATACTGCAGGAAAATAGGGGGCTGACTGGTTGCCAAGTCACCTCTGATTGGCTGGGGCAATGCCAAACAGTGCCTTTTTATCCTCTAGTACAAATGGCCATGCTGGTCTGAAATTTGGTATTCTTGCATTTGTCCTGACACATGCAATACAACAAGCTTTGGCAACGTTTACTCTTTTCAGAAATACTGTAGTCAGGTTCTGTACACTATGAACTGACCATTAACACAATTTAACAGCAGAAGTGCCATTCTTTGAAACTATTAGTACAAACTCTGTCCTATGTCTCACCTCAGATAGTTTCTCTGTTGGAAGAGCCTCCATAAACTCGTACATCTGTCCTGTCCCCATCTTCAGCTTCTCCTCTTTTTGATGTTGCTTCTTATCTGCAGGAGGAGTGCAAGAGCACAAGTGTGTGAGGTATCTCTAAACACAGTGTTCTTCTTGTGTTCTTATAACTGGGGCTGCCCTATTTCAGTGTCAGAATTTGCCTCAACCTGCTCCCATTACTTATCTATAGTGGGTAGTTTTAACTGACCTGCTCAAAAATGTTATGATGCACCTCTGGAGCAAATGACACTTGTACACAGAACTTTTGGCTCAGTGGTAGGGACACTGCCACTGTGCTACCTTAGGATAGCTCACAACCAATCTCTATAACTGATGTTTGTCTCCACTGATACGAAGGGTTAGACACTCAGTTTGACATTAAATTGGGCTGACCGATCATCTGACAAATCAAAACTGCTAATTTCAATTTCCGTTTATTTTGATGATAATCAATGTTTCTATTACATGTGAAAATCTATCCCAATGGACCATCAGCTGTGTGGAAACACTAGAGAGACTATGCTCCTGAGAACAGACAAGGTGAAAGGAGAGAGATTTGTTAGACATGTTCAAAATCTGGAATGAATCAATGGGATGGGGAGGGAGCGTGGGAGAAGGTGACCTTGGGAAATGTCAGTGGTCTAGTGAGTAGGAAGCCCATGCTACTGCTAATTCATATTCAGTTTAAGACTTCAGAACATAAAGTCTCAGTCATGCTGACCATGACAATTATCTTTGATTTTCATTTAAAATTTTCCGGATTCACTGATGTCCTCGAGAGAAGAAAATCTGCTGTCCTTACCCAGTCTGGCTTACATGCGACTCGAGTCTCAGCAATGTGGTTTGCTTTTAACTACTGTCTGAAATAGCCCTAGAAAACCATTCAGTTCAAAGGCAGTTGGGGATGGATAACAAATGCTGGCCTTGCCAACAATTGGAAAAAAACAAAGGAAAAAAAAAAGAGGAATATTTCCAAAAGCAGGCACATCAGTAACCAGATGACACAGATTTAACATAATCGGCACACAAAGCATAGCTGAGGTTATTTTCTTTTTGTTGCAGTGAGCTGTGGTCATTCGGAATTTACATTCTAAAGGTTCAGTCGAAGCAGATTCAATAGTAACTTTCAAAAGGTAATTGGGTAATCATTTTAAGGGGTGAAAATGGTACTGCTATGCTGAAAGGCCTGGGGAATTAGACTAATTGGACATCTCCTTCGATGAGAAGGAGAAAGTGAGGACTGCAGATGCTGGACATCAGAGTCAAAAAGTGTGGCGCTGGAAAAGCAAAGCAGGTCAGGCAGCATCCGAGGAGCAGGAGAGTCACATTTCAGGCGTAAGCCATTCCTGACATTCCTGATGAAGGGCCTATGCCCAAAACGTCGATTTTCCTGCTCCTCGGATGCTGCCTGACCTGCTGTGCTTTTCCAGCACCACTCTGATCTTGACTCTAATCTCCAGCATCTGCAGTACCCACTTTTGACAGGTCAGAAGAGCCAAGTGGAGTGTACCTCCTGTGATATCTGTGAAGTCATAGATTTACAATGTGTCTCAAAAAAACACATCTGCAGCAAGTGGGAGATGATGGCCTAGTGGTATTAGCAAAGATGTTTAATCCAGACACCTATGTAATGTTCCTGGAGATCTGGGTTTGAATCCTGAGATGGCAGATGGTGGAATTTGAATTCAATAAAAGCCTAGAACTGGGAGTCTAATAATGACCATGAAACCATTTACTTGGCAAAACTCATCTGGTTTTCTTCTGTCCTTTTGGGAGGTAAATCTGCCCTCGTTGTCTGGTCTGGCCTACACATGAATCCAGACCCCCAGTAATGTGGTTAACTCTTAACTGCCGTCTGGGCAATTAGAGATGGGCATTAAATGCTGGCCTGGCTGGTGAGTAAAACAGGAAAATAGTTGCACAAGCTTGAGTTCTAACTTTCGGTGCTCAGGTAACGGCTGGAGACACAGTTGGGCATTCCGGAAGGATTGCACACAGAAAGAATCTGAGAAGTGTAACAGTAGAGAGGGCATGGATTTTGACCAGTGTAAGAAAACCATGGAGGTGGTGCAGGAGTCCCCTGAGTCTATTGTGCTTGCTAACTGGTATTTTATTTTAGAAGCTGGTGATGGCAATGGTGTATCAGGGGCATACAGCTAGAGCGAAGACCATGATACCATAGGAGACCCTGCTGCTTTGTAAAAGAGAAAAAGGAATGGAACAGTAATAGTTATTGGGGTTTCCATAGTCAAACAGGTATTCCTGCAGCAGTAAATGTTATTCAAGATGGAGTTTTGCCTCCCTGGTACGAAGGTCTCAGAGAAACTGAAAAACGCAGCAATTTGGTTTTGTAGGCAGATTTCAGAAAGACCATAAGATATACGAGCAGAATCACTCTGTTCAGTCCATCAAGTCTGCTCTGCTATTTGATCATTGTTGATACGTTTCTCAACCCCACTCTCCTGCCTTCTCCCCATAACCTTTGATCTCCTTACTAATCAAGAGCCTATCCTCTTGTCTTAAATATTCTCAATGACTTGGCCTCCACAACCATATGCGGCAATAAGTTCCACAGATTCACCACCCTCTGGCTGAAGAAATTCCTCCTCATCTCAGTTCTGAAGGGCCATCCCTTCACTCTGAGGCTGTGCCCTGGGTCCTCATCTCTGCTACTTTTCAAAACGTTTTCTCCACATCAATTCTATCCAGTATTAGGATCATAGAGTTATTGAAATGTACGACACGGAAACAGACCCTTCGGTCCAACTTGTCCATGGTGACCAGATATCCCAATTCATTCTAGTCCCACCTGCCAGCACCCAGCCCATATTCCTCCTCTTTATATACCCATCCAGATGCCTTTTAAATGTTGCAATTGTACTAGCCTCCACGACATCCTCTGGCAGCTCATTCCATAAACGCACCACTCTCTGCGTGAAAAAGTTGCCCCTTAGGTCTCTTTTATATCTTTCCCCTCTCAACTTAAACCTATGCTGTCTAGTTCTGGACTCCCCCACTCCAGGGAATGGTCCTTGCGTATTTACCCTATCCATGCCCCTCATGGTTTTATAAACCTCTACAAGGTCACCCCTCAGCCTCCAACGTTCCAGGGAAAACAACCCTAGCCTATTCAACCTCTCCCTATAGCTCAAACCCTCCAACCCTGGCAACATCCTTGTAAATCTTTTCTGAACCCTTTCAAGTTTCACAACATCCTTTCGATAGGAAGGACACCAGAATTGCACGCACTATTCCAAAAGTGGCTTAACCAATGTCCAGTACTGCCGCAACATGACCTCCCAACTCCTGTACTCAATATTGTGATCAATAAAGGAAAGCATACTAAACACCTTCTTCACTATCCTTTCTATCTGCGTCTCTACTTTCAAGGTGCTACAAACCTGCACTCCAAAGTCTCTTTGTTCAGCAACACTCCCTAGGACCTTACCATGAAGTGTATAAGTCCTGCTAAGATTTGCTTTCCCAAAACGCAACACCTCACATTTATCTAAATTAAAATCCATTGGCTACTTCTTAGCCCACTGGCCCATCTGATCAAGATCCCTTTGTAATCTGGAGTAACCTTCTTCACTGTCCACTACACCTCCAATTTTGGTGTCATCTGCAAACTTACTAACTATACCTCTAAAGCTCACATCCAAATCTCAGATTCCACCCCCCCCCCCCATCCTTCTAAATTCCATGTACAGACCCAGAGTCCTCAACTGCTCTGCATATGATAAGCCCTTCGTCCCAGGATCATTCTTGTAAACCTCCTCTGAACCCCTCTCCAAGGCCAGCAGATCTTTCCTTAGATACAGGGTGCAAAACTGCTCACAATATTACAAATGCAGTCTGACTAGATCCTCATATAGCCTCAGCAGTACACCTCCGCTCTTATTTTCTTACTCATTTGAAATTAATGCAAACATTCATTCATTTTACTGCCGCTGAACCTGCATGTGAGTCTTAACGGAATCCTGAACTCAGACTCCCAAGTCCCTTTGTGCTTCAGATTTGAAAACTCTTTCACTGTGTAGAAAATAGTCTACACCTCTATTCTTCCTACCAAAGTGAATAACCTCACACTTTCCTACATTCTATTCCATGTACCATTTCTTTGTCCACTCTTCTTGTCTGTCCAAGTCCTTCTGCAGCTTTCCCTCTTCCTTGATATTACCTGTACTTTTGCTTATCTTTGTCTTATATGCAAATGTAGAAATGCCCTCAATTCCTTAATCCAGATCTAATGATGTATAATGTGAATATTTACGGTTCCAACACTGACCCCCACAGAACTTCACCAGTCACTGACTGCCATCCTGAAAAATACCCCTTTATTCCTACTCAGTGCATTTTGCCTGTCAGCCAATCCTGTATCCTTGCCCTAACACCATGGGCTCTTGTTCAGCCAGCTCCAGTGTGGCACCTTGTCAGAACTTCTGGAAATCCAAACACATCATGTCTACTCATTCTCCTCTGTCTAAGATGTGGAGTTGCTGGTGTTGGATTGGGATGGACAAGTTCAGAAGTCACAAGACACTAGGTTATTATCCAACAGGTTTATTTGAAATCACAAGTTTTTGGAGCCCTGCTCCTTCATCAGGTGGAGTCACCTGGTGTCCTTTGTCTTAAAGAGAGTTGGGAAGGAAATTTAAAAGCAGGACCTAAAGAGCAGTAATCTCAGGATTACTCTCACTACCACTGGCTACTGAACATAAGAACAATAGAACTGATCAATTGAACACATGACTTGAGAACTGGTGTAAGAGGAAGGGCTTCAGATTCCTGAGGAATGGAGGTTCTGGTGCAGGTGGGACCTGTACAAGCTGGATCGTTATACCTTAACAGGATTGGGATCAATTAGTTTTGCAGAGAGTCTCTCCTACTGTTGGGGTGAGTATAAACTAATTGGCAGGGGAAGGGAATCTGAGAGGCAACTCAAATTGGAAGGAAGTAAAGATGGTAACAGGAAATCATAAAAATATTAAGGAGACTAGAATACAGAAGGAACAAAGTCAAGTGTGCTTCAAAAGTAGAATGATGTCAACAAGGCAAAGTTGAGGACACTCTAGCTGATTGCACACAGTATTTGCAACATGGTTGATAATCTGAAAGGCGCAAGTAGAAATACATGGGTATAATCTAATTGCCATTACAGAATCATGGCTGCATAGTGTACAGGATTGGGAAGTGAATATCCAACAATATTCAATGTCTCAGAAGGACAGACAAGGAGGTGGAGCTGTGCTAATAGCAAAGGATAGCATCAGAACATTAATAGGGGAGGACCTCAGATCAGAAGAACAACACATAGGATCTATTTGGATGGAACTAAGAAACAGCAAGGAATCGCAGACATTGGTTGGCATGACTAATAAGCCATCAGATAGTAGCAGTGGGGGCATGATATCCATCAGAAAATGAGGGTTGTATGTAGCATGGACAATACATTTAGCATGGGTGACTTCAACCTGCAGATAGATTTGGTAAACCAGTCAAGCACTGTGGCTGTGGAAGACAAATTGGTGGAGTTTGTTCGCAATGGTTTCCTAGAGCAGTATGTTGAGGAGCCAGATAGAGAACGTGCTCATTCCGCTATAGGATTATGTAATGAAAAAGGTCTAATAATTTTGTTGTAAAAGAACCTTTAGTGATGAGTGACCACAATATGATCGAATGTTACATTATGCTTGAAAGTGAGGAAATTCATTCTGAAGCAAATGAGTTTAATTTGAACAAGGGAAATTATGAAAGCATGAAGCACAAATTAACCGATGTTAATTGAGAAAATACATTAAAAGGCATGACTGTTTTAGGCATTGGGGAGGCTTTTAAGAACTGTTACATAACTTTAAAAACTATGGATTACATCATAGGGAGTGTTGCTGAACAAAGAGACCTTGGAGTGCAGGTTCATAGCTCCTTGAAAGTGGAGTCGCAGGTAGATAGGATAGTGAAGAAGCCGTTTGGTATGCTTTCCTTTATTGGTCAGAGTATTGAGTACAGGAGTTGGGAGGTCATGTTGCGGCAGTACTGAACATTGGTTAAGCCACTTTTGGAATAATGCCACTTTTTGTCATTTACATAAATGATTTGGATATGAGCATAAGAGGTATAGTTAGTAAGTTTGCAGATGACACCAAAATTGGAGGTGTAGTGGACAGCGAAGAAGGTTACCTCAGATTATAACAGGATCTTGACCAGATGGGCCAATGGGCTGAGAAGTGGCAGATGGAGTTTAATTCAGATAAATGCAAGATGCTGCATTTTGGGAAAGCAAATCTTAGCAGGACTTATACACTTAATGGTAAGGTCCTAGGGAGTGTTGCTGAACAAAGAGACCTTGGAAGTCAGGTTCATAGCTCCTTGAAAGTGGAGTCGCAGGTAGATAGGATAGTGAAGAAGGCGTTTGGTATGCTTTCTTTTATTGATCAGAGTATTGAGTACAGGAGTTGGGAAGTCATGTTGCGGCTGTACAGGACATTGGTTAGGCTACTGTTTGAATATTGCATACAATTCTGGTTTCCTTCCTATCGGAAAGATGTTGTGAAACTTGAAAGGGTTCAGAAACGATTTACAAGGATGTTGCCAGGGTTGGAGGGTTTCAGCTACAGGGAAAAGCTGAACAGGCTGGGGCTGTTTTCCCTGGAGCGTCAGAGGCTGAGCGGTGACCTTATAGAGGTTTACAAAATCATGAGGGGTATGGATAGGGTAAATAGGCAAAGTCTTTTCCATGGAGTCGGTGAGTCCAGAACTCGAGGGCATAGGTTTAGTGTGAGAGGGGAAAGATATAAAAGAGACCTAAGGGGCATCTTTTTCACACAGAAGGTGGTACGTGTATGGAATGAGCTGCCAGAGGAAGTGGTGGAGGCTGGTACAATTGCAACATTTAAAAGGCATTTGGATGGGTATATGAATAGGAAGGGTTTGGAGGGAAATGGGCCGGGTGCTGGCAGGTGGGATTAGATTGGGTTGGGATATCTGATCGGCAGGAACAGGTTGGACCGAAGGGTCTGTTTCCATGCTGTACATCCCTATGATTCTTGACATGGAATAGGAGGTAATGTACAGGCTAATGATTGGCTAACAGACAGAAAATAGTGAGTAGGAATAATCAGGTCACTCTGACATTGGCAGACTGTGACTAGTGGGGTAACACATAGATCAATATTTGGTCCCCAGACATTCACAATATAAATCAATGATTTGAAGGTAGGGACCAAATGTCATATTTTCAAATTTGCAGATGGTATAAAGCTACGTGGAAATGTATACTGTGAGGAAGAAATAAAGTGGAGGATTTGGACAGCCCTAGTGAATAGGTAGATGGAATATAATGTGAAAAAATGTGAGGGTTATCCACTTTGGAGGGAGTAATAGATGTACAGAGTATTTCTTAACTGGTGAGAGAAACACATAAAATACTAGACAGGTTAAACGTAGGGAAGATGTTTCTCCTGGTTGGGGAGTCTAAAACCAAGTCACAATTTAAAATTGATGGGGAATGCCATTTTTGACAAAAATGGAGAATCAGAGGATTATAACCTTCTGGAACTCTGTCCTACAGAGGTCTTTGGAGGAGCATCCTTGGAGTATCTTCAAGGTAGAGGTTGGAAGATTTCTCATTGCCAATGTTGTGCAGAGTTACACGCACGTTGTCAGTAAAAGGAAATGCTCAAATACGTCAAATTGAATGGCGCATCAAGGTTCGATGGGCTGGATGGCATCCTCCAGCTCCTATGTATTACAATGAGTTTAGAAAATTAGACAATGATCTGATTGAGGTGCTTAAAAGGGTTTCAACAGGGTAGTTAAGGAGAAATTATTTCCTCTACTAAGAACTCGCTATTTTATAGTAAGAAACCATTTAGAAACCAACTTACGAAGGAAAGGGAGGTGGAAATTTGGAACTCTTGCCCCCAAACAACTGGGAATTATGGATAATTAAGGGTACTAAGGTATAAGTGATCTAAGGCAGGTAAATAGAATTGAGGTATAGCTCAGTGTTTAAGATTGCAAATTGGAATAGATCTAACAAGCTGAATGGCCTACTGTTCCCTTTTGCTTTCTTCAGAATGATAGAAGTAAAATTGCTGTAAAATTCTGAGCTAAACTGAACATGGATCTTGCACACATGCTCGTGCGCGCACACAAACACACACAGATACAAGTGCGTGCTGGCGTGCACGAATTACACACTTATCATAGGTAACTTGGAGAATTCTCAGTGTGGCAGTTTAGAAATTAATTCAACACACCTGGCAAAATAGACAAGTGCACGCAAGAGAAAAGAACCATGGAAGCTACTGGATTGCTGCAACAATCTCATCGAGCTTGTTAATGCCCTTCAGTAAGGGAGCCTCAGGCCAACACAAGATTCCATTCTTCACTAATAGGACAATTCAAAGGGGGTTTCTCAATTGCAATCTATTCCCACTTGCACACTCTCCCACATTTCCCTGCAGCTTTACCCTTTCAAATCCAATTCCCTTTTAAAAGCTCTGATTGAATTTGTATCCACCAACTTGTCAGACAACACATTCCAAATCCTAAGTACTCTTTGCCATGTGTTTATTTGCCAGTCACCTTAAATCTGTGCCGTCTGTCACAAATGTAACCATAATCCCACACTATGTGCACCACTGGCTTAGGCAAGCTGGCTCCCTCTCCAAGTAACAGAGAGCAGCCAAGGTTTCTTCAGCAGAACTTCCTAGGCCCTACTGGAAGGATAGTGACTCAAACAGACCAGGTTTTAGAATCTGGGATCTCAGCCTGTACCGTTCACCCAATCAAACCTTTCATAATTTTAAAGATGTCTATCAGGTCACTGCCTCAACCTTCTCTGTTATAGAGAAAATGGGAGCCCTGAAGTTCTATATTATCCTTTTAAATCATCTTTATAGCTTCTCTCCTGGTTCTTTATTGGGACTCTTTTTGGAAAACAGAGACCAGAGCTGCCTAAAGTGGCCTAACAATAGGTCTATATGCACTTCATAGTATGTGCTGCCTACAGGACACCTAGCAGACGTAGTTTAATTAATTAAGTTCGGTAATGGGAATAAATAAACCATTTCTAGCCGTTATCTAGTCACTCCAGGTGAAAGTATATGTGGGAATGAGGATTGGATTAGGCTATCAATACACACATAAAGGTTTTGATGCAGAAATGGATCTGATTGAGACGTATAAGATTATTAAAGGATTGGACACTCTGGAGGCAGGAAACATTTTACCGCTGATGGGTGAGTCCTGAACCAGAGGACACAGCTTAAAAATACGGGGTAGGCCATTTAGGACAGAGATGAGGAGAAACTTCTTCACCCAGAGAGTGGTGGCTGTGTGGAAGGCTCTGCCCCAGAGGGCAGTGGAGGCCCAGTCTCTGGATTCATTTAAGAAAGAGTTGGATAGAGCTCTCAAGGATAGTGGAATCAAGGGTTATGGAGATAAGGTAGGAACAGGATACTGATTGAGGATGATCAGCCATGATCATAATGAATGGTGGTGCAGGCTCGAAGGGCAGAATGGCCTACTCCTACACCTATTGTCTATTGTCCAACATATCTAAGTCAGCAGTACCCTTCAGCATTTGTCTCTGCCCCTTTGCATTAGAGTTCCAAAGGACAGCCAATGGACTCTATACTGAGTATATTCAAGAAAATATTTGATAACCTTTTAGATTTTAAAGGCAGCGAGGGGCTATGGGGAGAAAGTGGGAATGTGATTTGAGATGGAATGATCAGCCATGATCATATTAAAATGGTAGAACAGGCTCAAAGGGCTGAATGGCTTACTCCTCCTAGTTTCTATGACTTGAAATGTTAGCTCCTTTTCTCTCTCTCTCTGTCTCCACAGAGTTTCTCCATTACTTTCTGCTTTTTAAATCCGATTCAATCTGCACCCCTTGTTCCCATATTCCTGTTGTCTCTCCTTGCAGTCAAGTAACCTGTCAACATTTATCATCAAGACTGAGACATGCAGAATGATTGAAAAAGACTCACTGTACTCCCAAACAGGGAGTCAGCAGTGGGAGATGGGAGGATAGAAAAGCTATAACAAGGAAAGTAAACACATGTTTTCATTTAAGATTTTGTGAGTAAAATTAATTTTTAAAAAGTTCTGCAAAGGACAATCCAAATCCCAAGTGCATGCCAGTTGGTAGAACAGACCAGACCAGATTAAAATTAAAGGATCTCACAGGAACTAACCATGCAAAAAAAAAACTTCAAATAGTAACACACAGGAAAGTACAGACACAAGAGACAATTGTTGGGAGATTCTTTTTATTTTTGAGACAAAGAGGATACAAGTAGTATAAACACCACAGAAACCAGGAAATAAGATTGTGTGAGACTGGATGAAGATTGTGTAAAGAGGTAGAGGAGAGGCAGGAAATCTTGCCAAGAATGTGAAAAGCAAAGGCACCAGCAGGTAGTGAATGAGTAGAGACACCAGCAGATAGTGGGATGATTGAAAACACCAGCAGGTAGTGAGAGGAGACACCAGCAGATAGTGACATGATTGAAAACACCCGCAGGTAGTGAGTGGAGACACCAGCAGGTAGTGAGTGGAGACACCAGCAGGTAGTGAGTAGAGACACCAGCAGATAGTGGGATGAGTGGAGACACCAGCAGATAGTGAGTGGATACACCAGCAGACAGTGGGATGAGTAGACACAACAGCAGGTAGTGAGTGGAGACACCAGCAGATAGTGGGATTAGGGAGACACCATCAGGTAGTGAGTAGAGACACCAGCAGGTAGCGAGTGGAGACACCAGCAGATAGTGAGATGAGTGGAGACACCAGCAGATAGTGAAATGAGTGGAGACACCAGCATATAGTGGGAATCAGTGGAGACATGAACAGATAATGCATTCCTCAATACTATAAATTTAAAATATATGTCTTTAAATTGTTTAATTTACTCATCCTTCCTAATATTTATAAAGCTCCTCCACCCCTACATTACACCGCCCAGAGGTTTCTAATCTTCCACTTTGGAATTCGCCCTCTCTGAATGACACCAATACTGAGAATTATATCTTCAGGCAGCTGGGCGTTATATGATAGAATTCCCTCCCTTGATCCCTTCCACCTCTGCTTCTTTCCCACCTTGAGTCACCTCTTCACAATGTCCTTAGCTTTTTTTTGGCTCAGTATCGAATTTGGCCTGAACATGTTTCTCTGCTTCATCAGAATATTTTGATACATAAATGCAAGTTGGATTGGCAACAATAGGGAAACTCGTTAGTTTGTGTATAATGGAGATGAGAAGTTACGGGAAGGTTGGAGATTCTGACTTGTATGGGAGTAGCAGAGACTTTGGACAATAAGAGATGGCATTAGCTGGTTAGTAATGGAATCAACACAAAGTCTGGGATTTGTAATGGAAACAACAGTCTGGTTTGTAATGACAAAGATTCTGGTTAGTATTAGGAATAGCATGAATTCTGATTAGAATAGAAATAGCATGGAAGCTTACTGGGAATGACTTTGGGGAAGGACAAAAGATAAGGTTTGTAGGGATAGCTAACTATAAATTGTTAAAGTAGTCAATTTACCTTTATCCAGTTCACTGTGTTCACACCTCTCAGCCTTTAAACTGCTGCTGTGGTGTGTAGTGAGCTCCATTGTTCTTCTCCTGCAGTGTGAGAATTGCTGACCTTTCCAGTTCTGTTCTTCATCAGTTTGCTGTTTCCCAGGAGACCAGGTGCTTGACTTACTGCCTGGGACATCCTTCACTCTGCTCCTTGAGCTACTCGCCCCAGGTTTGCAGCGCTCTGGTGCACAGGGTTCTTGAACAGGGGCCTGCACGAGCACATAAGGCTGTGCTGCAAAGGGCGGACTGCTCACCTGGGCACCAGGGCAGTGGGAGGTTCTACCCCCAGCCCCTGGGAAGGTCCGCACCTTTCCCATTGCAGCCAGTAGCTTTTGTGGAGTGCTAATGACATTGTAAGCGTTGCCAATGCTTTCCAGTCTTCGCCGAAGGTCGGAGATTGGGCCACGGCTATGGCTCAGGGTCACTGTGTCTCCTGGCCTCCGTTTGGAAAACAGTGCCGAGGTCATTCTTTCATACACATGTCTCTCTGCAGGTGCAGTACCCTTGCCATTGCCTTTATGACCCTCAGTGCAGCTGAGCCATCTGCCTGACAGATGGCCACCAGAGAAAATTCTGCTGTGAGCTCCAATCTCCCCACCCATCGTCACATTGTGTTCCAGTGCCCTATTCAGTTGATCGTCCATGGAATAGCTACGGCTGAAGATATTTTCCCCGGACCTGGAATTGTTATTGGAAACAGGCCATCTCGTCCCTGTGGCACTGAGTCCTCCGGCCCCCATGTCATTGAGGCGCCTGCTTGTGGTCTCCCAGAGTGCACCATAGATGTTCCCATCACTACTGAGCCAGCTTCTCCCTGGGTGCAAGACCTTTGTTTGGCTGGTGGTCCTGGCCAGCCTTTGGAGTTGCTTGTATTGTGGTTCAGTCAGACTGTACAGCTTATCGATACATGCCTTCTCACTACCAGACCCTGCTCCATGACACATAAATAGCCAGATACATTTTATACAATACTAAACACAACTGAAAACGAAGGGGACAGAATGGGTAGTTAAAAGCTTACAATGACTTTCACCTTTAGATTAATAATCCATTTCAATATGTATGGTCATTAAATGCAATTTGCGTACAAAAGGGGGTTCTCTGCACTTGCCTGGTTGAGTGAGTTATCAATTCCGTTCAATACCATCCAGAATAAAGCACAACGCAACTACCACCTTAATGACCCATTCCCTCCACTGATGGTACACCACTGGTTGCAGTCTGTCTCATTTACAAGATGCACTGCTGGTACCTATCAATGGACAACATTCACTATCTTTACCACCTAGGTAGCAGTCACATGAAATATCTAAGGCCTCAAGGCCTCCTTCTATGTCATGTATCACCACACTTCAGAAATAAATTGGCTATTTCTTTATTGCCACTCAGTCAAAACTCCTGACCTCCCTCACTCAGCATCATGGGTGTACCTTCACCACATGGATTCCAGTTCACTGCCGCCTTCTCAACTGGAGTGAGAGATGGGCTGTGACTGCTGACCTGGTCAATGATATCTATCTCCCTGAATGGATACAAAGCAAAATATGTTCTGAAACATCACACTCAGTCTTAACAGAGAAGTTTCACGAGTACTCGTTGATGATACAACTAAGTGAGATTCTGTTTTCACCCAACATCCGTGAATGCTTACTTTGAGGAAGAGATCTTTAACAGTGATCAGCTACAGAAATCCTGAATGTTTTATCTTTGACCGTCCAGAATGTTTGACTGCTAAGTAAAAAGGTCTTGCTGCAATTCTATGGGTGGCTGGGGAAACTACACTTGGAGGACTGTGAGTAGTTTTGGTCACTTTAAGAAGGGACAAGTATGTTCTAATCAACCTGTTCAGCGATGTTATGATATGGTGAGAGGTGAGATATTATGATGCATGTCTGGAGCAGGTGGGACTTAAAGGCAGGCCTCCTGACTCCAAGGTAGGGGCACTACCAATGCACCACAAGAACACTTTTGCTTGCTTAGAGGGAGTGCTAATTTCATTCCTGGAATGAGGAGGCTTTTATAACAAGGGAAGATTGAATGGAATGAGCCAGTCGATAAGGAAACTCAAGACTGAGATTGGCATATTTTCAGACACTAAGGGAAACTAGACATTGTGGGACAGAGCACAAAAATGAATTGAGGTAGCCCTGATCTTACTGAACAGCAGAGCAGGCTCAAAAAGTAACAGGATTTACTCTCACCCTACTTCACATGTTCTTATTTTCCTTCTGTGTCCTTATTGGGATCAAATCTTGGACTGTTTTTGTCGTGGACTGATGGGGCAGTAATTGGCAGGGTTGGATTTGTCCTGCTTTTTGTGTACAAGATATATGTGGGCAATTGTTCACATTGTCAGATAGACACCAGTATTGTAACTGTACTGGAAGAGCTTGACTCAGGGAGCAGCAAGTTTCAGAGCACATAGTCTTCAGTACTATTGCCAGAATGATGTCAGGGTGCATAGCCTTTGCAGTATGCAGCGCCTCTAACCATTTCTTGATATCACGTGGTGTGAATCAAATTGGCAGAAGACTAGTATCTATAATGCTGGGGACCACTGGAGGAGGCCAAGATGGACCATTTACTTGGCATTTCTGACAGAAGGTTGCTGTAAGTGCATCAGCCTTATCTTCTGCACTGATGTATTGGGCTCTTCCATCATTGAGGATGTGAATATTTGTGCAGCATCCTCCTCCAGTGAGTTATTTAATTGTCCCCCACCATTCACAACTGGATATGACAAGACAGCAGAGCTTAGATCTGATCCGTTTTTTACAGGATCACTGAGCTCTGTCCATCACTTGTTGTTTGGCATGCAAGTAGTCCTGGTTGATAGCTTTACCTGCAAGTTCCCCTCTGAGCCATTCACCATCCTGACTTGGAAATTTATCACCGTTCCTTCACTGTCACTGGGTCAAAATCCTGGAAATCCCTCCCTAATACCATTGTGGGTCTACCTGCGCCAAATATAGTGCAGCGGTTCAAGAAGGCAGCTCACCCCCACTTTCTACAGGGTAACAAATGCTGGCCGTCTGCATTCCAAGACCACTTTTTTTTAAAACATAAAATCCCTGTGAATGTTACGATCAAGTAGATATTCAGCCCCCATATTATTTTGACATACCTTTTGTGATTTGCTGATTGCCACCAAAATCTGCAACCTTTGATCTATTTAAAAGCTGTGCCATGTGTTGCAAACTTACAACTCAAGGTGATAAAACAGGACTGAAAGTTAATGCATTGGATTAAGTGACTCCGTTTAATCGTCATCGCCCTTCTATAATTGCCAAGGGAATGCATCCAGAGTGTCCGCGGCTGCATGTGGCTTTGATACTTGAGAACGTGTATGTCACAATATATTAACATATTGCTCTAGAGTGTATTCAGAATCCAACTCACATTTAAGGCAGCACAAAATGTACTGAGGCAATTAGCAGGTGGAAGGGGAGATTCAAATAACAGCAAAATATTTCATTTGTATAGTGCTTTTTACCGGCTTAGTGTGTCCTTAAGTGCTTCGTGGCTGACAAAGTGACATGCAAAAGAAGGAAAGCTGATGTGAGGAAAATCACAATGAATGGATAGGGTATGGAATGCACTTCCTGGAAATAAGGTAGAGGCAGGTTCAATTGAGGCATTCAAGAGGGCATTGCACAATTATTTGGATAGAAATGGCATGCAAGGGAATGGGGTTTGCACGAGGTAATGATATTCATTTGAAGAGAATGTGCAGGATGAATAACCTTCTTCTGCACAGTAATAATTCTGAGACAAAGTCATTTTTGCACAAATTAATTGGAATAAATAGGTTACTTGACTCAGTCAATCCACCTTTTTCACTCATCTCCCTCAATTAGTACAATTCCTTACTTGCTGCTGTGGCTATCTAAATACATCTCAACCACTCCCTGCAGTAGCAATTTCCACACTCTCGCCACCCTTTTGGGTAAAGACGTACATTCTGAATTCCCATTTGACCATCTTATCAGGTGTCCTTCTCTGGTTTACTTGACCACACACCTGCAGTCAGCCACAAGACTGAAACTTCCATTGCTGGTTATAATGCATGGCCGTGGGACATGGAGGAGTTGCTAGTGTAATGAGAATATCACTGGGTTAGTATCTCAGAACCACAAGCGAATGGTTTGGAGACACGGGTTTGAATCCCACCATGGTTGATGGCAAAATTTGAATTCAATAAAAAATCTGAAATTAAAAGCTAGCTAAATGGCTACTGTGAAAACACTGTTGATTGGTCAGATATAGTTCTTAGGGCCAAAGGGTGTGCAGAGGAAAATGGGAATAGGGGACTGAGTTGGATGATCAGCAATGATGCATCCTGAATGATGGAGTCAAATGGCTTACTCACTATTCCTAGTTTCTGATTGTCTGGTATCAGCCTCATGAAGCTTCTCTGGACAGCCTGCGATGCCAGGATCTCTCTCCTTAAATAAAGAGTTCAAAACTGCACACAAAATTCCACTTGTGATCAAACTGGAGCCTTGTGCAGTTTTAACAAAATTCTCTATTTTTAATATTTCATTGCCTCTGAAATAAAGGCCAAATTTCCTTTTGCTTTCTCTGTTAACCATTGAACTTTGATGCTCGCATTTTGTGATTCATGAACAATTCCTGAATCTCTTTGTACTGTACCATTTTGCACTATTTCTCCTATTAAGTGACATTCAGCTCCTCTATTCTTCCTGTCAAAACGCATAATCTCACATTTACTCATGTTATATCACATCTGCCAACTTTTGCTCATGTATATGACATGTCCTAATCCCTCTGCAGATTCTTTGTTAGATTCTCACCACTTGCGTTCCCACCATTTTTGTGTTATCCACAACCTCAGCATTAAAGGGAGGTGGTTATCTCCTCTCTTGTAGGAGGTGGTCATTGCCGAGCACTTGTGTGGTATGAATGTCACTTGCCCCTTATCTGCCTGAGTTTGGATGTTGCCCAGATTCTTCTGCAAAGGGAGACGGACTGATTTGGTGTTTGAGAAGTCATAAATGATGCTGAATATTATGCAGTCATCAGTGAACGTCCTCGCTCTGACCTTGTGACAGATGGAAGGTCATTGATGAAGCAGCTGAAGATAGTTAGATCTAGCTCCCCTAAGGGACTCCTGCAGAGATGCCCTGGAGCTGAGATGGCTGACCAACAATCACAGCAATCTTCTTATGTGCCAGGTATGACTCCAACCAGTTTTCTCTCCAGATTCCTATTGACTCTAGCTTTGCTGGAACTACTCAATGCTACACTCAAGGCTAGAAGGGCTAAATGACTTCCTCTTGCTCCTAGAATAAAACACAACCTCCAACGCAATTCCTTCCTTATTCTACACCACAGGCTGATTTGGTCCCCTTGCTTCAGACTATCAACCACACTCGATTGATTCCCAGAATGTGAAGGCTGTCTAGGAGCTGATGGACGAGAATTGTGCCGAAATTCTCTGGAGCTTAGAAGAATGAGAAGTGAGATGTAATAACTCAAGAGGATAGAAGCCAGAAGGTTGCTTCCCTCAGTCAGAAAGTTTGGAACCCATTTCATAAGGGATCAGTCTTTATTAAGGAATGGTGAACCTCGAGAATTCCACACCTAGAGAACATGCTCACAGGAACAGTCTTTTTAAAGCCAAAACTGATCCGAGCCTGAGGCACTAAAGCATGTGGAAAAGGCAGGAACATTGAATTGAGGTGAACAGGTCAGCACTGATCATAATGTAAAGCGGAGAAAGGTCAAGATGCCTTATCAGAGAATCATTGCAGTGCAGAAGGAGGCCATTCAGCCAATTGTGCCTGTACTGGATCTGCAATGTTCTGCCCCTTTCCTCATATCCCTGCACACCATTTCTAACCAAAGAATTATCTAATGCCCTCTTGACCCTGCCTCCACCACATTTGCCAGCTATGTATTCCAGATGCTAACTACTCACTGTGTGAAAAAGCTTTTTTCTCACATCACTCTTGCTTTTGCTTCTCTTTTTTTTTCTGAGTGGGAACATTTTCTCCTTATCTACTCTGTCTTGCTTGTTCATGATTTTGAAAACCTGTATTAAATCTCTTCTCAGTCTGCTTCTGTCCAGGAAGAACTGTCTCAAGTTCTTCACTTGATCCTCATCTCTGAAGTTTCTCATTCCTGGACCCATCTTTTTGTACGCTCTCCAACAAGTTCACATCTTTCCTATAACGTGGCACCAATGGCTGTACACAATATTCTTGCTGATAAGTGTCTTGAACAAATTCAACATCAACTCCTTGCTATTGTACTATATGTTTTATTAGTAAATCCCTGTATGTTTTAATAACTTCACCCTCCACCTGTCCTGCCATCTTCAGTGATCTGTGCAAATATACACACAGGTTCCTCTGATACAGCACCCCCTTTAGAATTGTGCCCCCAATTTGTACTATCTTTCAATGTTCTTCCTTCTAAAATTATTCACCTCACACTTCTCTGCATTGATTTGGAGATGCTGGTGTTGGACTGGGGTGTAAAAAGTTAAAAATCATACCACACCAGGTTATAGTCCAACAGGTTTAATTGGATGCACTAGCTTTCGGAGCGTCGCTCCTTCATCAGGTGATAGTGGAGGACACAATTGTAAGACAGAATTTATAGCAAAAGTTTACAGTCTGATGTAACTGAAATTATGCATTGAAAAATACCTTGATTGTTTGTTCTTTCATCTGTTAGAATGACCATGCTAGTTTCACTTCTTTCATATGTAAATCACAGCACTTTTTTAAAAAGTTACATTCTCAGGTTACCTGTAACAATTGGTGTCAGCCAGATAATGTGTTGAAGGTGTTAGCCCCCTGTGTTCCCTGTCTGTGCCATAATGTTTAGACTGATTCTAAACTAAAAAGTGAGTTAACAGAGTCTCACATGGATTCATGCAGTTTTTGTGCAAAGTGCAATGTAATTCTGCAAGTACAAATTCACTCCACAAATGTATATGTATATGTGTGCATGTGGGTTTATGTGTGTGTGTCTGTCTGTCTGGATGGGAGGTTGTGAGTGTGAGAGAGAGTGTATATGTGTATGTGAGTGTAAAGTGTGTAAGTCTGTGAAAGGATGCATGTGTGAGTGTGGGAGTGTGTGTGTCTGTAGGAGTGTGTGTGTGCGTGTGTCAGGGGTGGGTGGTTGTGAGTGTCTGTGAGAGAGAGTGTATATGTGTGTGTCTGTGGAAGTGTATGTGAGTGTCTGTGTGCCTGTCTGTGTATACGTGTGTCTGTGTGTATGTGTGTGTATAGGGGCTCCTGTGTGTGTGTGTGTGTGTGTGTAGGAGTGTCTGTGTGTGTGTAGTGCAATGGTGGTCACCTGTAGTGTGACAGGCACCCAAGGTCCTTGTTGAGGCCCTTCCTATGGGTACGGAACTTAGCCTGCCAGCCTCTGCTCAGCCACTTTCGCTGCTGCCTGTCCCGAAGTCTGCCTTGGAGGACGGTCACCCGAAGGCCCGAGTTCGAATATCCTGGACCACTGAAGTGTTCCCCGACTGGGAGGGAACACTCCTGTCTGTTGCTTGTTGTGCAGTGCCCATTCATCCATCGCCGTAGGCTTTGCTCGGTTTCACCAATGTATCATGTCTCAGGGCAGGTAAGGTTGCCCTGCAGGCAAGGATGCCCTGAGGCATGATACATTGGTGAAACCGAGCAAAGCCTACGGCAATGGATGAATGGGCACTGCACAACAAGCAACAGACAGGAGTGTTCCCTCCCAGTGTTGGGGAACACTTCAGCAGTCCAGATCATTCGACCTCGGACCTTCAGGTGACTATCCTCCAAGGCAGACTTCGGGACAGGCAGCAGCGAAAGTGGCTGAGCAGAGGCTGGCAGGCTAAGTTCCGTACCCATAGGGAGGACCTCATCTGGGACCTTGGGTTCATGTCACACTACAGGTGACCAGCATTGCACTACACACACACACGCACACACGCACACACGCACACGAACCCCTACACACACACAGACACACGTATACACAGACACGCACACAGTCACACACACTCCTACACACACACACACTCCCACACTCACATATGCACCCTGTCACAGACTTAGACTACTTTACACTCACACACACATATGCACTCTCTCTCACAGACACTCACAACCCCCCACCCCTGATACACGCGCGCACACACTCCTACAGACACACACACTCACACATGCATCCTCTCACAGACTTACACACTTTATACTCACATACACACACATATACACTCTCACACTCACAACCTCCCACCCAGACAGACAGACAGACACACATAAACCCACATGCACACATATGCATATATATTTGTGGGGTGAATTTGTACCTACAGAGTTACATAGTACTTTGCTCAAGAACTGCATGAATCCATGTGAGACTCTGTTAACTCACTTTTTAGATTAGAATCAGTCTAAACATTATGGCACAGACAGGGAACACAGGGGGCTAACACCTTCAACACACTATCTGGCTGACACCAATTGTTACAGGTAACCTGAGAATGTAACTTTTAAATAAAGTTTTGTGATTTACATATGAAAGAAGTGAAACTAATGGTCATTCTAACAGATGAAAGACTCAACAAACAATCAAGATATTTTTCAATGTATAATTTCAGTTACATCAGACTGTAAACTTTTGCTATAAATTCTGTGTCTTACAATTGTGTTCTCCACAACCACCCGATGAAGGAGCAGTGCTCCGAAAGCTAGTGCTTCCAATTAAACCTGTTGGACTATAACCTGGTGTGGTGTGATTTTTAACTTCTCTGCATTGAACCTCATCTGCCACCTATCCTTCCATTCCATCAACTTGTCAATGTCTTTTTGGAGCTCCATATTTGTCCTCCTCAATGTTTACAATTCTTCCAAATATTGTTACATCTGCAAACGTTGAAATTGTCCCCTGCACACCAAGATCCAGATCCATTAATATATCTCAGCACAAAGGTCTCAATATCGATGCTGGGGGACCTCCACAAACCTTCCTCCACTCTGAAAATTATCCATTGACCATTTCTCTCTCTTTCTTATTACTTATGGTCTTCTTGACTTCCTATTTTCTATTATATTCATACAACGTTTGGTTGAATCTTGAAGTATCCCATGTGTCCTTTGCTCTGCTGATCATCTGATAAACTCACTGAAGTTACAGAATACCCACTTTTTAAAGAAGGACTGGCTCAGTCCAAACCTGCCGTGGAAGTTCTGACTCCATGCTCTTCCATGCTACTGCTTTGAAGAACACTATCCTCAATTCACTTCCTCCTTCCTGTCCCATGCGTTAGGTTTCTCTGCGAGAACCTCTGAACATTATTCCTCTGGTTTTGTTTTCCAAACTGTAACTTCAGAAATTTTGCATTTCATTAGATGTAGAGTGCTCAGATCTGGAGTGAAATATCTTTGGAATGATATCACGGAGAACTACTGAGGCCATCACTATTTCGCTTTTACTTTTTCTCAAATTGGTTTGGAACTTTGAGAATTGCAGTTCAGACCTGAAATTGGAACAGCAGCTTGTTTGAAAAAAAAGGAGAGAACAAAAGACTGGTGTTTGCTGTTTGGAGCTGGCCTGGAAAGATAATGCAGGTTAATTACTGATCTCAGAACCCTGTGGATGATTGGACACCAAGATGTTGTTGTGCTCAGGGACTGGCAGCTGGGTAGAATTGGTCAGTCCATGGATTCCAGTACTAGTCAGCCCTCGATAAAATGTAGAAAAAGAGAAACCAAGGAGCCAACTGGCTCTGGTTGGGTTTCAGGAAGAAGGGAGTTTCGCCGGACACGAATGTGCTTTTTGGTTTTTAGTTACTGGCTTGTTGAAAGTTCTGAGAGCACAGCCCAATAATAGTGTCCAGGCGTCTACAGAAATTGTTAGCATCGACTGGTGACTTCAGAATTTAAGCAAGATATCTGGGCCCATATGTCTATAATACAACCCACCACCCAAGGATTGAATAAAGGCCTGGTATTCATCACTAAAATGGTTATTGAACTGACAAATTACAATCCTTTGCTTTTTTAATGTATCCTTTAATTATGCCTCTCTGTCTGTTTCTGAGTCGGGTTTGTGATCAAATATCATTGGGCCTGGATAAAAGATATTAGTTAGAATGCCATGTTTACCACCTGTTTTCTTTTAATTTGCATTCTTAAGAATAAATGGTCGTTTTTTATTAAGTTATAAACGTATGTCCAAGATCTATTACTTGTAAAGTCTGGTTGGAAACAATTGAGCAAGTTTGTGATCACAGAAAGTTTTAAATTCAGTGTGTAGTGAGTCCAGTGATAGTGAGGCTGATTTGGTTTGGCTTGCTATCCCTGTGTCATCACAGGAAGGGAAACATTTGGCCCATCATGCATCATTTAGCTCTTACAGCTACCCATTTGCCTCAGTCTCCTGCAATTTCTTTCTGCTCAACAATTATTCATTTCACTTTTGAGAGATCCTGTTCAGTGTGCTTTCACTACCCTTTCAGGCAGCACACTACAGATCACAGCAATTCACTTCATCACAAAGATGTTTCCTCACTTCCCCTCTGGTTTCTTTACCAATTGTCTTCAATGTTAAGAATGCCAGTCTTCAACTGTCTTCAAAATGTACATGGATGAGTAACTGAAACATCACAGCACTGAAGGCTATGGGCTAAGGGCTGAAAAGTGGGATTAATGTAGACAGGTGATGATTTTTGTTGCTGGTACAGGCTACAATGGGCCAAAGGGCCTCTTTTGTACCATAAGATTCAATGACTTTATGATTTATGATCTACATCCTCTAATTCCTGACCCTGCTGCCAATGGGGACAGTTTCTTCACATCTACACCACCAAAACATGCAAAGAGATACTGACCATGTAACTATTGTTGATTGTTGTTAAAGGAAAAAGACAAAATCAGTTTTGCTGATGTCCTTTGGGGAAGGAAATCTGACTAAAATATTCCCCACTTGCCTGGATAAGTGCAATTCTAGCCATATTCAAGAAGCTCAACACCATCTAGAAGAAAGCTCCTGTTTGTTTGCCCCATTCATCACCATCAACACTCAGGGTCTATGCTCCCAATACACAATGACAGCAATGTGTCGCACCCTTTCAGATTTATCTCAGTAACTCACCAAAATAAACTCTACCACATGAAGGATGAGAGGAATGGAATACTCCCCACTTGCCCGCACTACTGTTGCTGCAATAACACTCAAGAACCTCAATACCATCCAGGACAAAGCAGCCGCTTGGTTGGCATCACATCCACAATCTTCCACTCCCTCCACCACCAATGGTCAGTCGCAGTAATGTGTACTATCTACAAGATGCACAAGAGAAATTCATCAAAGATCCTCAGACAGCACCTTCCAAAACCATGACAACTTCCATCTTGAAGGACAATGGCAGCAGATACATGGGAACACCACCACCTGCAAGTTCCCCTCCGAGTTAACCACCATCCCAACTTGGATATATATCACCGTTCCTTCACTGTCGCTGGGTCAAAAACCAAATCTCATGAGTGAGTAAAAGAAAAAGCAAGCTCATGGGGTACGACCCATGGGAGTAAGTTTCCTTCCAAGCCACTCACCATTCTAACTTGGAAATATATCGCCCTTTCTTCAGCATCACTGGATCAAATTCCTGGAAATCCCTCCCTAATGGCAGAACCTCAGGAAGACAGAATCCTTCTGTCTTTCTCCACTTACCTCCACCTTCACCAAGGCAACGAGAGGTGGACACAAAATGTGGCCTAGCCAGCAACACACACATTCCGCAAGTGAATGAATAAAAAACAAATAGCCTGATTGATACTTCTCTCTCTCTCTCTCTCTCTGGTGTGAAGAATGCTCAATAAATTCACAGGAACCACATAATGCATCCTGAAAACTATGAGAGAACAAGATCCCTAGAAACAAAGCTGTTCCTTCAATACACCAATCTGTATCCCTTTTCGTAGGCAACAAATCATCTTCAGCCCCAGTGCTCTAGTTACTTATCTCAACAACTATTTTGGCTATTGTACTTCATTCACAATATGGCAATAACTAAAAGTCTTCGACAGGCCTGAATCACATATCCTGCATCTCAGCAGAAAGTAAACAGCAGACTCCTTCAATGCAAAGGGCAGAGTGCAAATCAACACATAATAATCACACACAAACCATAACTCATGCATATCTGGATTTCTTCAGGCTATCTCACACAGCTATTCACCTTTTCACTCAGCCCCTCTGTAGGTTCAAGCTTTGTCATTAATGTAACAATGCAGGAGATCAGCAATGTGAGAGGAATGAGTTGACCATTCTTACCTGGAGCAGCGGGGATAGATGAGACTCCTGACGGTGATGCTGTTGTTCCCTGCACAATGACAATAAGGAGAAAAGAAAATCATATACTGATGGAGAGCTTTCTCCAATCATAAACGAGGCCATTTTGTTTGCTACTCAAAGCAAAGCCCATATCTTGTTTGTCACCAGGGGGCAAATAGACAATCTTATCTCTCAGTATTATAACACAATTTATTCAGATTCTAAACAGGAGGATTTAGAATAAGATGGATGTTTATAAAATGATGGGGAAACACATTACCAAGTTAATATAGTATCGCAGTTAAATATTGAGGGTATTCAGCAAGTGTTTTTGGTACTAGAATAACTTACCAATTTCCTTTTACCTATCATGACTAGCTCACTGAACTGCATTGGCTCTGCATCCACAATTGCTTTGAATTTTTTAAAAAGTACAACATTCCTGCAAAAGAGAAACATGTTGCCAAAGCTGTACATCCTACATTCATCAAGATAATGCAAGAATGCTAAATTTTAATTATCAGAATTTATAAGACAGGAGAAATTGATACTGGCTGGTTGGCAAGTCGACTCTGATTGGCCGTGGTAATGCCTCCGTCGGTTCACACAGTATCTCTTTATGAATGTGATTCCATGATTGGGCAGCACTTGTTGAACAACCTGGAGTGTGGGCTAATAGCTACACTAACAACCAGTTTAAGATGATCAGTCAAGTTCATTATGTGGCTCAGATCTGCTTGCTAGAAGCGACATACCTTCATAACCAGGAGCCAGTTCTTTGCAAACAAAAAGGAAAATGTTCAGATCTTGCACATTCCCAGGAGGTTGTGGAGCTCACCTGTAGTTCTAACACCATGGCAATGTCCTGGAAAATCAGACTCGACAAGTGTGGTGCTGGAAAAGCTCAGCTGGTCAGGCAGCATCTAAGAAGCAAGAGAGTCAACGTTTCAAGTATAAGCTCTTCATCAGAAATAAGTGCCAAGGGAGTGTCTTACGATGCTGATGTTTGGCTAAGTAGAGTGGAAGATGGGGTGGTGGCACCGTTGTACTTTGTAAAATAAGAATAGGAGAATCCAAAATGACCTGTTGAGCTTACTCCAACATTTAATATAATCATGGGTTTCAACTGCATGGGGCAGCATTGTGGCTCAGTGGTTAGCACTGCTGCCTCACAGCACCAGGGATCTGAGTTTGATTCCAGCCTCGGGCGACTGTCTGTGTGGCGTCTGCATATTCTTCTCATGTCTGTGTGGGTTTCCTCCAGGTGATCCAGTTTCCTCCCACAGTCCAAAGTTGTGCAGCTTGGGTGAATTGGCCGTGCTAAATTGCCCATAGTGTCCAGGGATGTGCAGGCTGGGTGCATCAGCCATAGGAAATGCAGGGTTACAGGAATAGAGTAAGAGGATGGGTCTCAGTGGGATGCTCTTCACAGTGTTGGTGTGTGGACATGATGAACTGAATGGCCTGCTTCCATACTGGAAAGATTCTATGAACTCTACTTGCCCACCCACTCCCATTTCACTGTTCACAGAACTATCAGAGTCTAGAAGGAGGCTGTTCAGCCCATCGTGACTGTGCTGGCTCTTCAAACAAGACCTAGTGTTAAAGGCCTGCCTAACACCATATTTCCTGGCAGTACATTTTCCACACCCTAACTAATTGCTGAATGAAAACATTTTTTTCACTTCACTCTTGCTTCATTTGTCCTTCGTTTTAAATCTATACCCTCTCTTTCTTGTTCCTTTTACGAGCAGGAACATCTTCTAACTATCCACGATCCATCATCCTGCTCACAATTTTGAAAATCTCTTTTCAGCCTTCCTTTCTCCAAGGGGAACTGTCCCAATTTCTTTAATCTATCCTCATCACTGAAGTTTCTCACTTCCTGGAAGCATTCTTCTAAAATGCCTCTCTGATATATTCACATCTTTCCTATAATGTAGCACCCACAATTACAAACAGTACTGCAGCTGAGGTCTAACAAGTGCTTTGCATTAGCTCAGTATCACCTCTTTGCTCTTGTATTCTTTGCCCCATTAATAAAGCCAAGAACACTATATGCTTTATTAACCAATACCACCACCTATCCTGCCACTTTCAGTGTTTCAGTGATCTTTAGAGGAATCCAACATCTTGACTGTGAACCTTTGCAGCGAATACTGATAGCGAAGTGTGTGTGTGTGTGTTTAAGTGTGTGTTTATATGTGTGTGTGTGTCTTGGAGGTGTTCCTTTATTTGTGTCTGTGTTCTTGTGTGTGTGTGTGTGTGGTGTGTGTCTTGGAGGTGTTCCTTTATTTGTGTCTGTGTTCGTGTGTGTGTGTGTGTCTTGGAATGTTTGTGTGTGTCTTGGTGTGTGGGCGTGTACATGAGAGAGAAGGGGTGATGGGTGGATTGCAGGATTTGAAGGTTAGGGCTGCTGTACTTCTAACATCCATCAGGTGGTGCTGGCGAGAACAGCTGCATTGCTGGCACTGCAGGATCTCAGCAAGAAAACAGAAGGCCAAGCAGTAAATGACAATGCGTGAAACAATTCCAGCTGTACAAAGTTTGCTTTATATGGCTATTATTAAGGTAAAGTCGCCATAGGCCTACTAACCCATATGGTGCTCTCTCATTAGAGAGAGAGAGAGACTGGTGGTGGTTTAATCCAAGGATGAACACACAACAGGAGACAGGTTAAGTAGGAGAGTCCTTATATGGTAACTTCAACCAGTGTGGGAATTGAACCCACGCTGTTGTCATCGCAAACCAGCTCCAAACTAACCAACCCCTGTTTGTAATTATGATAATGCCAGTCACAATAGAATGTTCCTAAGTTCTAATGGCTACCATTAGGCCCTCAATATGTGGAGGTGGTGGCATAGTGGTAACGTCACTGGCCTTAGTAATCCAGAACCCTAGGTTAATGTTTGAGCATGTGGTTTCAAATACCACTGTGGCCCATTGCAAAATTTAAACTCAGTAGCAAATACCTCGAACTAAAAGCAGGAGCCTTAATGGGGACCAGGAAACCAGTCGGGAAGTTTGCATCCTTACCTGGTCTGGAATATATGTGACTCCAGACCCACAGCAACGTGGTGGATTCCTAACTGCACTTAGGACTGGGCAATAAATGTTAGCCCTGCCAACAGAATAAATTCAACTGAAAAAAAAAACCCACGCCTGGAATCTTGGAGATGATTTTGCATCTGAACAGTGGTTTGTCACTAAGTAAAACAAAGCATGCACCTGGAGGGGAGGGGAGGGGAGGTTTCTCATCATATGGAAGCTCCTAAACTGACTGATGAACTTTGGATACAATTTCTGTTTTAGGATTCTAAAGGGCTGAACAACCCTGCAAGCCCCCATTGACGAGGTGTTTCACTAACTGCAGCCCTTCAGATCCAGATGACTCAGCCTGCATACAAAGGGAAGGGTCAATTTAGAAAGGAGTCTGCAATTCGTACAATGTTTTAAAGCAGAATAAATCTATGGCCTTCTCATCCCATTGACATATAAGAAACACTATCACAAGGCACTAAGACAGTGCCCATGGACTCTGTAATATTAACAAGGAAGGAAGCGGGCTCCCAGTCAGGTTGGGGTCATGACCGACAAATGTGGAAATGCATTCCTCCATCGCTCTGTCCTCCGCAATGGTCAACACAGTTACATAACTGAAACCTGAGGGACTACAGTGGCACCTGTGCAGCATTCTCAGCTGCCTGACTTTTCACATACTCACACCACATCACAGAATAGACCCAGTGCCAGAGCCCTGTCTCTCCTTCAGCCCTGTCTCTCCTTCAGTCACCACAGATTGAAGAAAGGATTTGCATTTACACAGGGACAGCAGATACATGGGAATACCACCACCTCCAAGCCACTCACCATCCTGACTTGGAAATATATCATCATTCCTTCACTGTTGCTGGGTCAAAATCCTGGAATTCCCTCCCTAATGGCATTGTGCGACAACCCACAGCACAGAGACCACAGCAGTTGGAAAAGGTAGCTCACCACCACCTTCTCAAGGACAACCAGGGACGGGCAATAAATGCTGGCCCAGCCAGTGATGCTCACACCCATGTCCCGCAAGAGAATTAAAGAGTCCAGCTGCAGTATATACAATTCACAGAGGGGACAGGAGCAATGTTCCAAGTCAGTTCATTCCTGCCATCTCTTCTGAGAAAGGCAAGCGCAGTGACAGTATGAAAACACCAGCAATTCCAAACACCATCACACTCACCGACTGACATGGGATTAACAGCCACAGCAGCTCAGTACAGGCGGCTCAATCCAGTTTCTCTTCAGTCATGGGAAGAGATTAGGGAAATTTGAAGTCTTCGCTTCACTCTAATAAACTTGAGGAAGACTGACAGAAGTTTTCAATTCTGCTGAATGTTGGAGAGATTATACACGGATTATACACGGATAGCCAAATGAGAGATTAAGGATTTTTTTTGTTTAAAATCTAAATATCGCTGATGCTGGAAACCTGAAATAGCAACAGTATATGCTGGAGAAACTCAGCAGGTCCAGCAGCATCTGTGGTGAGAGAAATGAGTGAATGTTTTGAGTTCAATAGGACTCTTCTTCAGGGCAGGAATTTGTTTGTATTTATTCATGGGACATGGGTATCACTGGCTGGGCCAGCATTTATTGCCCATCACCACTCAGTGCTTGGAATTGACTGGCATGCTTGGTCTGGAGATAGACTTGTGGTATTAACCCAGAGAGCCAGGTAATGTTCTGCGAACCCAAGTTGGAATCCCACCATGGCAGATGGTGGAATTTTAATTCAGTATTAAATTCAGAGTCTGATGACCATAAAACTGTGTTGATCGTCAGGAAAAACCCATCTGGTTTACAAGTATGTTTCAGGGAAGGAAACTGCCATCCTCACCTGGTCTGGCCTACATGTGACTCCAGACCCACAGCAATGGGGTGACTCTTATGGTGTCCTCTGGGTCATTAGGATGGGCAGTAAATGTTATTGACCAGTGACAGCCACATCCCATGGATGAATTAAAAAAAGAAGACATGTGGATCACGTAAGAGAAAGTGAGGACTGCAGATGCTGGAGTTCAGAGCTGAAAATGTGTTGCTGGAAAAGCGCAGCATCCAAGGAGCTGGAGAATCAACATTTCGGGCATGAGCCCTTCTTCAGGAAATGTGGACCACGTAAGGCTGACAGGATTCCTTCTCTAAAAGACATTACTGAATCTGACAGATTTTTACAACAGTGGTTGCCATTCGGCTAGCTTTTAATTTCAGATTTATCATTGATTCAAGTATCCTCATCTGCCATAATCCATGTCCTAGAGCATGTATGTTGTAGTCCAAAGCGATGGATAGTGATGAGAGAAGCAACGACCTGTCTTTCTGTCACAGATTTCCGTCCCTAAAGGAATCAGTGTTGTGCATTTGAAACAGTGTCTGAAATGCTGGCAAATGGGACTAGCTCAGATTGGGATGTCTGATTGGCCTGGCTGAGTTGGACAGAAGGGTCTGTTTCTGTGCTGTATTACTCTGTGAATCTGTAAGTGCTAACAGTCTGGAGCTATTTTTGTTTTTAAACAGCACAGCAGCAAACCAGTGAGTTGTTACTGGAAAGAAAACAGTGAAGATCGCAATGAAAATAAAATGGGCTGCATCTTTCCCCCTACCAGCTCCATTTCGAATTACTGCTGATACAAGACAAAACAAGGAATTCATCTGTGAAAAATGGCAGAATTACACATTATCAATGGATTTGTTGAGCAAACCAAAACAAGTACAATTTACTACATTTCTCTTCCTTTTTGGGAAGAGACTATTTTAAAATGTAGTCCACCCTAAGTCTCTCTGAAGAACAAACTAGTTATTTCAAATGTTCTGAATTCACACTTTGAACCTCAAGGGAATATTTCTAATCAAGGGTACATATTCAATATAATGTAACAAATCCATTCAGCACTGCCGAAATTACAGGTTCCAGGGATTGCAAGTATTCAAGGCAGCTCACTTGCACCTTCTTCAAAGTGATGAAGGATGGCTAATCAAATGCTGGGCCTGCCAGTGAGACCCAAATCCTGCATGTCTATAAGTTAGAGCATTCAATCCTGACAAATCCGACAGCGATGAACGTTTCTCACCTATCTAACTGGTCATGACCTCACATCCTTTTGAAAGTCTCTATGAAGTCATCTCTTAACCCTCTCTATTCCGAGTTAAGCAGACAGAAATTTTCCAGCTTCTCTTGGTACGTGAAGTAATTCAATCCTCTATTTGTAAAGAAAAATTTATCTTCCTGCTTCTGGCTACTCCTGCAGGGAATCTGCTGTCCTGGTGCTACTCTTGTCCACCTTGTGCCATCCTCAAACATTCAGTGTAGCCTATCTGTGACATCCCATTATCCAGCTACACACAGAGCAGTGCATCTTTGTGATGCCCTCCACTTTGCCTTCGAGACGAGATCTCAATAGTTTTTTCAGCTTTGATCAAATGGCCAAATCACTGAGACACTAATTTCTAGAGCTTCTTTTGGTCTTGCATTTCAAACATCTTTTCTTTTGTCCTATAATATGTATGCACAGAATTTTCTGCATATGGTGATGAAGAGTGTGATATGTGTGTGTGTGTGTGTGGTGTATGTGTGGGTGTATCTGTGTGTGTGTGTTCATGTGTGTGTGTGTGTGTGTGTGTGTGTGTGTGTGTGTGTGTGTGTGTGTGTGATAGGTAGCTTTCAATACTAATTATCTTGTGTGGACACCAGAGGATTTAGGAGAAAGTGAGGACTGCAGATACTGGAGAGTCAAAATGTGGCACTGGAAAAGCACAGCAGGTCAGGCAGCATCCGAGGGGCAGGACAGTTGACGTTTCAGGCATAAGCCATTCATCAGGAATAAGTTAGGAAGGTTTAAAACAGTTGTGCATCAGGGTTTATGTTAGAAATTTATGGATTTTTTGAAGCTTATGGGAAACACTTAAGTTTGAAAATAAAAGTTTTTTTGAAGTTTCAGATTGAAGTTATTCCGTACATGCCTTTGAACAAGAATAAAGAACAAAGAAAATTTGCAGCCCAGGAATAGGCCCTTTGGCCCTCCAAGCCTGAGCCGATCCAAATTTATTGTCTAAATCTATCGCCCAATTCCTAAGCATCTGAATCCCTCTGCTCCCCACTTACTCATGCATCTGTCCAGACGCATCTTAAATGAATCTACCGTGCCTGCCTCTACCACTTCTGCTGGTAACACGTTCCAAACGCCCACCACCCTCTGTGTGTTAAGTACTCGCCCCATGTATCCCCCTTACACTTTTCTCCTCTCACCTTGAAAATGTGACCTCTGTTATTGGATCCTACCCCCTGGGAAAAAGCATATCTCTATCCACCCAGTCTATATCCTTCATGATTTTGAAAACATCAATCAGGTCCCCCCTCAATCTCCTTTTTTCTAATGAAAATAAACCTAACCTACTCAACCTCACTTCATAGCTAGCACCTTCCATACCAGGCAACATCCTCCTAAACCTTCTCTACACCCTCTCCAAAGCGTCCACATCCTTTTGGTAATGTGGCAACCAGAACTGTAAATAGTATTCTAAATGTGGCCGAACCAATATCTTGTACAATTTTAACATGATCTGCCAGCTCTTATACTCAATACCCCATCCAATGAAGGCAAGTATACCATATGCCTTCTTGATGAAGATGGATGTATAAAGCACTGCTTCTGAGAAGATAGCTAAAATAGATAACCTCAGAAAGGAGTGTTCAGTAATAGTTTCAGACCATAAGTGCTTGAACAAAACCCTGAAGAGGTACTTGAAGCAAAGAAAGTTTAAACCCTGGTGCATGAAAGATCCAGAATAAGACTAGCAGAATTTCCAGATGTGGAGTTGAAGACAGGGTTAAATTAAATGCATTCAGTTGTTCGAGAAAGGGATTTCTCTCGTTTGAGTACTGAACATGGGGTACTTTTGGATACTGCACAGAGGTGTTTTGTGATTGATAGGATGACACTTTACCACATGTTTCAACATGTTTTCTGTGTACTCAACTAGGAGAAATTAAGGACTGCAGATGCTGAAGAAATGTGTACTCAATTTAAGTTTACTCTGTCTACTGTGAGTTTACTCTTAGTAACCTCAGTTTGAGTTTATTTTGCCTTCATTTCTTTTGTGAAATAAACCTCTTGTTTTGTGTTTAAAACCAAATCTGCAACATTGCATTTCAGTGTAAGATGACCTTATTAAAAACAAAGTACAAAAATTATGATCTATCAATCCAGGTTTCAGTCTGAGTCTGACTTGTCCAGTTATAAATTAGAAATATGCAAAATAGAAGCAGGAATAGGCCATTCAACCATTTGAGCCAGCTCTGCTATTCAATATTGATCATGGCTGATCATCCAATTCAGTAGCCTGTTCCCACTTTCTCCCCGTACCCTTTGACCAGTTTCCATCAACAACTACTTCAAACTCCTTCTTGAAAACTTAGAACATAGAATATAGAAAAGTACAGCACAGAACAGGCCCTTTGGCCCACGATGTTGTGCCAAGATTTAATCCTAATGTAAAATATAGTAACTTAACCTACACACCCCTCCACTCACTGCTAACCACGTGCATGCCCAGTCGCTTAAATGTCCCCAATGACTCTGCCTCCACCACCACAGCTGGCAACGCATTCCATGCATTCACTACTCTCTGCATAAAGAACCTACCTCTGATGTCTCCTTTATACCTTCCTCCTAATATCTTCAAACTATGACTTCTCGTACCAGTCAATCCTGCCCTGGGGAAAAGTCTCTCTGGCTATTGACTCGATCTATTCCTCTCATTATTTTGTACACCTCAATGTTTTGATCACAACTGCTTTCTATAACAGTGAATTCCACAGGCTGCCCACTGCCTGGGTGAGACAGCAGCAGCAGCAATGTAAGCCAGAATGGGGCACCAGTTGTTTCGGCGCAGTGGGCCCAGCATTGCGTTTGAGCCCAGTTTTGCCCGGCAGCTTCAGCAGACTCATGGCAGCAATGACATTGGAGGAGGCAAGGTGGTGCCGAAGAACAGCGACCCGGTTCTAGGGGAGGTGGTGCAACTCCATATAGTGGCTGAGGTATCTGAAGGGTCTTGGAGCACCCATGACCACTTCCATATGGAAGGACAAGAGCAGCAGATACATGGGAACACCACCACTTGCAAGTTCCCCTTCAAGCCATTCACCATCCTGACTTGGAGATATATCCCCGTTCATTCACAGTCACTGGGTCAAAATCCTGGAATTCCCTCCCGAAGGGCATTGTGGGTCTACCCACAGCACAGGAACTACAGCGGTTCAAGAAGACAGCTCACCACAACCTTATCTAGGGGCATCTAAGCACTCACAGACTGAGGGATTAACTTTGTGGCTTTGTTTGTTTGGCAGCGAGGAACATAGCGGAGATGAGGTTTCTTTTTCTTTTGGCTGTTTCTTTTCTTTCTGCTTCTGTTTTTAATCTGGCCTTTTGTACACTAAGATGGCACTAGACAATGGCAACTTGGTATACGTTTCACCGTACTCCTGTACTCAAGTGGCAATAAGTCTAATAATCTCAGTCCTAAATGGCCCACCCTGTATCCTCAGACAGTGACCCCTGGTTCTGGCCTCCCTGGTCATCAGGAACATCCTTCCTGCATTGACCCTGTCAAGGTAGAATTTTATAGATTTCTTTGAAATTATCACCTCAACCTACCCACTATCACCACTCTTCCAAACTCTAGTGAACATAAAGTTAGATTGAAGACATTGTCAGATCAGAGATGTTAGATCAGGGACTCTGTTAGACAGAATAATGTTGATCAGCTTTCCTTGAGAAGAGAAGATTAAGGGGAGGTTTGACACAGTTGTTCAAAATCAAGAGGCGTCTAGTCTCATGGTGCAGGAGTAGTTTCCTTACCTCTGAGCTAGGCGACTTGGGTTCAAGTCCCACCTGCTCCAGAAACATGTAATAACATCCTTGAACAGGTTAATTAGAAAATATCACTCCAGAGAATGTAGAGCGAAATTGTTCCAAACCCACGACCACTACAATATGGAAGGACAATGGCAGCAAATACATGGGAAAACCATCACCTGAAAGTTCCCCTCCAAGCCACTCACCACCCTCACTTGGAGATATATCCCCGTTCATTCACTGTCACTGGGTCAAAATCCTGAAATTCCCTCCCTCAGGGCATTGTGGGTCTACCCACAGCACAGGGAGTACAGCGGTTCAAGAAGATAGCTCACCACCACCTTATCTAGGGGCAACTAGGGATGGGCAATGACACCCACATCCAATAAACCAATAAAGACACGGATGGAGAATATGATGTTAGGGAGTTAACAAAGACAGGCAATAGCACCATGAGGAGCAACTATTTCATAAGTGGTTAGGATCTGGAATGCACTGCCCGAGAGCCTGGTAGAGGAAGATGTAACCAGGACATTAGAGAGGTATTTGAATCATCATTTGCAAAGGAGAAAGCAGGAGAGTGACATGTGATACATTGTTCATTCAGACGGCCAGCACAGACACAATGGGTTAAATGGCCTGCTTCAAATGCTCTCAGCATTTTATGAATAAGTGACGTAAATGTAGATCATTCTTTCTTAATGGAAGAAGAGTTTCAATACGGTGACAGCCCTTTTCATCTCAGGCTTTTGTCCTTGCTCGTATCAAACATTTAATATGACTTTGTGGGTCACTGCTCTATTTACAGCCTGGCATACAAACCTAAACGCCGTTGTCAAAGTGTGCCAGTGTAAACACTGGCACATTCACTTAGCATCAAACTTGGCAAGCCATGAAAGCACAACACAGGAGCTGTGTCCTCTCTGATGTACACCTCCTTCCACCCACTACATAATGGGGGACCTATTCAAAATGACCTTCTCAACAGGCCCTGCGTGGTTTACGCATCGAAATGTTGGGAGAGTACAGACGTTAATCTGTGATTCCTCACATGGGAAAAAGCAGATGTAAGAGTAGAAACACATCCTAGTTGATATGTTCACAAAATATACGTTCCGCTTACACAGTCCTCCCTGCCGAGGTTTCTACTATGAGGGGACAAATAGAAAGAAAATCTGAAACAAACACAGAAGTTGCTGGAGAAACTCAGCAGAGCTGGCAGCGTCTGTGGAGAGAGAAACACAGTCAATGTTTCAAGTCCAGGTACCCTTCTGGAGACCCTTCTCTGGGTCATCGCTTTTGTTTCTGATTTCCAGCATCCACCGTTCTTTGTATTATTCCAAAGAAAATTTTGCCCTTCTGGAAATAAATGGAAGACTGAGAATATTTTGGTGTGAAAAAATATTATGGGCAGGTTTTTGGGCCAAAGTGCCATTAGGGAGGGAATTCCAGGATTTTGACCCAGTGTCAGTGATGGATCGGTAATGTATTTCCAAGTCAGGATGGTGAGTGGCTTGGAGAGGAACTTGCAGGTGGTGGTGTTCTCATGTACCTGCTGCCTTTTGTCCTTCCTGTTGGGAGTGGTCCTGGGTTTAGAAGGTGCTGATTAAAGAGTCTTAGTGAATCTCTGTAGTGCATCTTGTTGAGAGTACATACTGCTGCTACTGAGTGTCAGCATTGGAAGGAGTGAATCATGGAATCCCGACAGCCCAAAAGCCCACTGGGTCCACACTAACCCGTTGAAGGGCATTCCTTCCAGACCCACTCCTATCCCTGTAATCCTGCATTTCCCATGACTAATCCACATACACCCAGGACACTGAGCAATTTAGTATGGCCAATCCATCTAGCATGCACATCCTTGCACTGTGGAGGAAACCAGGACACCAAGAGGAATCCCACACAGACAGGAAGAGAACGTGCAAACTCTACACAGACAGTCACCCAAGGGTGGAATTGAACCCAAGTCCCTGGTGCTGTGAGGCAGCAGTGATAGTCACTGAGCCACTGTGTAACTCCTTGTTTGTGCATGTTTTGCCAATCAAGTAGCTGCTTTGTCCTGGATGGTGTCAAGCTTCTTGAGTATTGTTGGAGCTGCACCCATCCAGGCAAGTGGAGAGTATTCCATCAGAGTCCCGAATTGTGCCTTGTAGATGGTGGATAGACTTTGGGGAGTCTGGAGGTGAGTTACTCGCTGTGGGATTCCTAGCCTCTGACCTGCTCTTGTAGCCATTGTGTTAATGTGGAGAGTCCAGTTCAGTTTCTGGTCAATGGTAACTCCCAGGATGTTGATATTAGGGAGTTCAGTGATGTTGTTATCATGGTGTTATCATATGAAAGGAATTTGATGGATATATTCTCTGTTACATTCTCAGAACAAAAGGGCTTACAGCCTCAGGATATCCCAAAGAACCTTGCAGATGATTTTGACGAATTGTCGCTGTTGCAATGTCGGAGGTTGTGGGGGGGGGGGGCAGAAGCGGGAATGCAGCCAATTCTCACACAGCAAACACCCATGGACCACAATAAAAGGATAATCAGAAAATTGGTTTGAGTGATGTTGGTTGACAGGTCCCACTTCGGAGCAGCGAGGGGCAGGAGCCAGGAGGAGGTGACGTTGGTGCGAGGTGATTGTTGGGAAGGCCGATAAGTATATTTAAACTTCTTACCTTGAGGCCAGCGAGGGAGGAGCGAGCAAAGGGCTTCTGGGAAGGGTAAGTAGAACAGTTTATATTTGCATGTTCGGAAGAGAGATGGGGACTTGAGGCAGAAATTCAGGGAGCTAGGATGGAAGCTGGGAGCTAGGACAAACAGAGGTGTTTTCTATGGTTTGCTGCCCGTGCCTCGTGCTAGTGAGGTGAGGAATAGGGAGAGAAAGGAGTTGAACACGTGGCTACAGGGATGGTGCAGGAGGGAGGGTTTTGCGTTTTTGGATAATTGGAGCTCTTTCTGGGGTAGGTGTGACCTCTACAAGCAGGATGGTCTTCATCTAAACCAGAGGGGTACCAATATCCTGGGGGGGAAATTCGCTAAAGCTATTAAGGTGGATTTAAACTAATACAGCAGGGGGATAGGAACCAAAATTGTAGGACAGGTACAGAAGAGGATGAGAGGAGAGAGTTCCCAAATCAAGTATCTGATACTGGCAAGTGAGAACCTGGATTGAAGTTTGTGTACTTCAACGCGAGGAGCATCCGAAATAAAGTGGGTGAACTGGCAGCGTGGGTTGGCACCTGGGACTTCGATGTTGTGGCCATTACGGAGACATGGATAGAGCAGGGACAGGAATGGCTGTTGCAGGTTCCGGGATTCAGATGTTTCAGTAAGAACAGAGAAGATGGTAAAAGAGGGGGAGGTGTGGCATTGTTGACCAGGGACAATATTACAGTTGTCGAAAGGATGTTTGGGGACTCGTTAACTGAGGTAGTATGGGCTGAGGTTAGAAACAGGAAAGGAGAAGTCACCATGCTAGGAGTTTTCTATAGGCCTCCGAATAGTCCCAGAGATGTAGAGGAAAGGATAGCAAAGATGATTCTCGATAGGAGTGAGAGAGGCAGAGTAGTTGTCATGGGGACTTCAACTATCCAAACATTGACTGGGATCACTACAGTACGAGTACTATAGATGGGTCAGTTTTTGTCCAGTGTATGCAGGAGGGCTTCCTGACACAGTATGTAGACAGGCCTACAAGGGGCGAAGCCACTTTAGATTTAGTACTGGGTAACGAGCCTGGCCAGGTGTTAGATTTGGAAGTAGGTGAGCACTTTGGAGACAGCGATCACAATTCTGTCAGGTTTACTTTAGTGATGGAAAGGGATAGGTGTACTCCACCGAGCAAGAGTTACAGCTGGGGGAAGGGAAGTTATGATGCAGTTAGGAAAGATTTAGGAAGTATAGAATGGGGAAGGAAACTGCAGGCGATGAGCACATTAAAAATGTGGAGCTTATTCAAGGAAAAGCTCCCGTCTGTCCTAGATAAGTATGTACCTGTCAGGCAGGGAGGGAGATATAGAACCCGTGAGCCGTGGTTTACTAAGGAAGTGGAATCCATGGTCAAGAAGAAGAAGGCGGCTTATGTTCGGACAAAATGTGGAAACTCAGTTAGGGCGCTTGAGGGTTACAAGGAAGTCATTAAAGACCGAAAAAGAGAGCTCAGAAGAGCCAGGCGGGGTCATGAGAAGTTGTTGGCGGATAGGATCAGGGTTAACCCGAAGGCTTTCCATAGGTATGTCAGGAATATAAGAATGACGAGAGTTAAATTAGGGCTAATCAAGGATAATAGTGGGAAGTTGTGTATGGAGTCAGAGGAGATGGGGGAAGAACTGAATAAATATTTTTCGGAAGTGTTCACGAGAGAAAATGAAAATGTTGACGAGGAAGATCCAGAGATACTTGCATCTAGACTAGAAGAGATTGAGGTTCACAAGGAAGAGGTATTAGAAATACTGCAGAGTGTGAAAATAGACAAGTCCCCTGGGCCAGATGGGATCTATCCTAGGATCCTCTGGGAAGCAAGGGAAGAGATTGCCGAGCCTTTGGCATTGATCTTCAAATCATCATTATCTACAGGAATAGTGCCTGAGGATTGGAGGATAGCAAATGTGGTTCCCTTGTTCAAAAACGGTAGTAGAGACAAACCTGGTAATTACAGATCAGTGAGTCTCATGTCAGTTGTTGGTAAAGTGTTGGAAAAGGTTATAAGAGATAGGATTTATAACCATCTAGAAAAGAATATTCTGATCAGGGACAGTCAGCACGGTTTTGTGAAGGGTAGGTCGTGCCTAACGAATCTTATTGAGTTTTTTGACAAAGTGACCAAACAGGTAGATGAGAGTAAACCGGTTGATGTGATGTATATGTATTTCAGCAAGGCATTCAATAAGGTTCCCCACAGTAGGCTATTATACAAAATGCGGAGGAATGGGATTGTGGGAGACATAGCAATTTGGATCAGTAATTGGCTTGCTGAAAGAAAACAGAGGGTTGTAGTTGATGGAACACGTTCATCTTGGTGTCCAGTTACTAGTGGCGTACCGTAAGGGTCAGTGTTGGGTCCACTGTTGTTCGTCATTTTTATAAATGACCTGGATGAGGGCTTAGAAGGGTGGGTTAGTAAATTTGTGGACGACACTAAGGTCGGTGGAGTTGTGGATAGTGACGAAGGATGTAGTGGGTTGCAGAGAGACATAGATAGGATGCAGAGCTGGGCTGAGAGGTGGCAAATGGAGTTTAATGTGGACAAGTGTGAAGTGATACACTTTGGACGGAGTAATCGGAATGCAAAGTATTGGGCTAATGGCAAGATTCTTGGGAGTGCAGATGAGCAGAGAGATCTTGGTGTCCATGTACACAGATCCCTGAAAGTTGCCACCCAGGTTGAAAGGATTGTTAAGAAGGCATACAGTGTTTTGGCCTTTATTAATAGAGGAATTGAGTTCCGGAACCAGGAGGTTATGCTGTAACTGTACAAAGTTCTTGTACGGCCACATTTGGAGTATTGTGTGCAGTTCTGGTCACCGCATTATAAGAAGGATGTGGAAGCTTTGGAAAGGGTGCAGAGGAGATTCACTAGGATGTTACCTGGTATGGAAGGAATGTCTTACAAGGAAAGGCTGAGGGTCTTGAGGCTGTTCTCATTAGAGAGGAGGAGGTTGAGAGGTGACTTAATAAAGACATACAAGATAATCAGAGGGTTAGATAGGGTGGACAGGGAGAGCCTTTTTCCAAGTATGGGGTCGGTAAACACGAGGGGACGCAACTTTAAAGTGAGGGGAGATAGGTATAAGACAGATGTCAGAGGTAGTTTCTTTACTCAGAGAGTAATAAGGGTATGGAATGCTTTGCCTGCAGCGGTAGTAGATTTGCCAACTTTAAGTACATTTAAGTCGTCATTGGACAGGCATATGGATGTACATGGAATAGTGTAGGTGGGATGGGCTTCACATTAGTATGATAGGGCAGTGCAACATCGAGGGCCGAAGGGCCTGTACTGCGCTGTAATGTTCCATGTTCCATGTTCTATGTACTGGTCTAGTCAACAGAAAGAACTCCCCTGCAGATTGGGAGCCAGATTTTGGAAAGGTGCAGAAGTAACAGGATTGTTGACGTGGATGTTTTCAACTTCCCTAATATTGATTGGAACCTCCTTAGTGCAAATAGTTTGGATGGAGCAGTTTTTGTCAGGTGTATTCAGGTGTATCAGTATGTAGATAGGCCTGGGAGGGGTAGATAGGCCTGGGAGGCAGTGGGGCGGGGGGGGGGGGGGTGGTGGCCATATTGGATTTGGTGCTTGGCAATGAACCAGGCCAGGTGTCAGATCTCTCAGTGTAAGAGTATTTCGGTGATAGTGATCACAACTCCCTGACCTTTACTATAGTCATGGAGAGGGATAGGAGCAGACGACATGGGAAAGTATTTTACTGGGGGAGGGGAATTACAATGTGACGAGGTAGGAACTGTGGAGCATAAATTGGGAACAGATGTTCTCAGGTAATTGAATGACAGAAATGTGAAGGTTGTTTCGGGAGCACTTCCTGAAAGTGCTGGATAGGTTTGTCCCACTGAGGCAAGGAAGGGATGGGAGGGTGAAGGAACCTTGGATGACAAGGGATGTGGAACATCTAGTTAAGAGGAAAAGAAAGTTTACTTAAGGTTGAGGAGGCAACGATCAGACAGGGTTCTAGAGGGTTACAAGTTAGCCAGGAAGGAACTGAAGAATGGACTGAGGACAGCTAGAAGGGGGCATGTAAAAGCTTTACTGGGTAGGATTAAGGAAAACCCCAAGGCATTCTACATGTATGTGAGGAACAAGAGGATGGCCAGAGTGAGGGTAGGGCCGATCAGGGATAGTGGAGGGAACTTGTGCCTAGAGTCGGAGGAGGTAGGAGAGGTCCTTAATGAATACTTTGCTTCAGTATTCACTGCAGGGAGAGACCTTAACGTTTGTAAGGACAGCATGAAACAGGCTGATAGGGTCAAACAAGTTGATGTTAAGAAGGAGGATGTGCTGAAAATTTTGAAAAACTTAAGGATAGATAAGTCCCCTGGGCCAGATGGGATATACCCTAGGTTACTACGGGAAGTGGGGGAAGAGATTACTGCGTCTTTGGTGATGATCTTTGCATCCTCACTGTCCACTGGAATAGTACCCAGATGATTGGAAGGTGGCAAATGTTACTCTTTTGTTCAAGAAAGGGAATAGGGATAACCCAGGGAATTACAGACCAGTCAGTCTTACGTCGAGGGTGGGCAAATTATTGAAGAGGATTCTGAGATACAGAATTTATGATTACTTGGAAAACCATAGTTTGATTAGAAATAGTTAGCATGGCTTTGTGAGGGGAGGGTCATGCCTCACAAACCTTATTGAATTCTTTGAGGATGTGACAAAACACGTTGATGAAGGTAGAGCAGTGGATGTGGTATACGTGGATTTTAGTAAGGCATTCGATAAGGTTCCCCATTGTGGGTTTATTCAGAAAGTAAGGAGGCATGGGATACAGGGAAGTGCGTCTGTCTGGATTCAGAACTGGCTGGTCCATAGAAGACAGAGGGTGGTAGTAGATGGAAAGTATTCAGCGTGGAACTCAGTGACCAGTGGTGTTCTGCAGGGATCGGTTCTGGGACGTCTGCTGTTTGTGATTTTTATAAATGACTTGGATGAGGAAGTGGAAGGTTGGGTTAGGAAGTTTGCCAATGACACAAAGATTGGTGGAGTTGTGAATGGTATGGAAGTGGTTGTAGGTTGCAACAGGACATTGACAGGATGCAGAACTGGGCTGATAAGATGCAGATAGAGTTCAACCTGGAAAAGTGGGAAGTGATTCACTTTGGAAGGTTGAATTTGAATGCAGAATACAGGGTTAAAGGCAGGATTCTTGGCAGTGTGGAGGAACAGAGGGATCTTGGGGTTTTCATCCATAGATCCTTCAAAGTTGCTACCCTGGTTGATAGGGTTGTTAAGAAGATGTATGTGTGTTGGCTTTCATTAGAAGGGGAATTGAGTTTAAGAGCCACGAGGTTATGCTGCAGCTCTATAGAGCCCTGGGTAGACAACAGTTGCAATATTGTGTTCAGTTCTGGTTGCCTCATGAAATAAGGATGTGGAAGGTTTAGAGAGGGTGCAGAGGAAATTTACAAGGACGCTGCCTGGACTGGAGGGCTTGTCTAATGAAGAAAGCTTGAAGGAGCTATGGCTTTTCTCATTGGAGTGAAGAAGGATGAGAGGTGACTTGATAGAGGTGGATGAGTTGATGAGAGGCGTAGATAGAGTGGATAGCCAGAGACTTTTTCCCAGGGCAGAAATATCTAATTATGGAATGCACTGCCAGCAGTGGTAGTAGAATCAGATAGATAGGGAATTGAAGTGACTCTATGATAGCCATATGGAAGATAGTACAATGAAGGGTATGTAGGTTAGTCTGATCTTAGAGAAGGATAAAATGTCGGCAAAACGTCAAGGGATGAACGACCTGTACTGTTCTATGTTCTTTGAAATAGTAACCAAGGGTTTTTTTAGAGCCAGCTGAAAATCACAGAGGTCTACAGAACAGAAAAAGGCCCTTCGGCCCGTAAAGTCTTTTACAATATCCATTCACAGGATGAGGGCTTTACTGGCTAGGCAGGCCCTTTCAATTAGAAGTCAGCAGTTGTGGACCTGGAGTCACATGTAGGCCAGACCAGATAAGGACAGCAAACTTCCTTTCCTAAAGAACATTAGTGAACCAGATGGGCTTTTAACAACAATTGCAATGGTTTCATGGTCATCATTCAACTCTTCATTCGAGATTTTTTTAATAACTGAATTTAAGTTCAACCACCTGCCTTGGTGGGATTTGAACCTAGATCCCCAGAACATTTAATAAAAACCGAAAGAACTGCGAATGCTGTAAATCCGAAACAAAAACAGAAATTGCTGGAAAAGCTCAGCAGGTCTGGCAGCATCCATGAAGAGAAGTCAGACTTAACATTTCGGGTTGAGTGACCCTTCCTCAGAACTGAGTCACTTGACCTTTAACATTTAACTCTGATTTCTCTCCATAGATTCTACCAGACCTGCTGAGCTTTTCCAGCAATTTCATATTTTTGCCCCAGAACATTACCTGGTCTCTAAATTAATAGTCTAGCAGTGAAGACCTAGGCCACCACCTCAGCTACAAGAGAAGCAGAGGGACCCTGGGTTTAATATCTAATCTGAACGATGGCACATCGGTAACAATATGGCCTCCCTCAGTACCACACCAGGAGCACTTACTCAGACTAGATGCTTAAATCCTTGGAGGAGGACTCAACTTCCCGTGCCATAATGTCAAACATTTACAGACTAGGACTGTTGTTCAAGGGGAGTATTACCACTCCTGCACCTACATCAGTGGAGCTGACATTGAAAGAATGAAGACCGTTACATTCCTCAAAGTGACGTTGACCGACAATCTGTCCTGAACTTCCCACACAGATGTGACTGTCAAGAATGCCTCTTCTTCCTCATGCAGCTCAGGAAACCTGGCATGACCAACCATCCGGGTGCGTAACAGCCTGGTATGGCAACTGCTCTGCCCAGGACCGTAAGAAACTACAGAAGGTTGTGTGCATATCCAAGACCATCACAGAATCCAACCTCTCATCCATGAACTCCATTTACACAGCTTGCTGCTGCAGAAAGGTGACCAACATTATCAAAGACCCCTCCTACCCCAGTAATTCTCTCCAACAACCTCTTCCATCAGGATGAAGATACAGAAGCTTGAACACTCGCACCAACAGGTTCAGGAACAGCTTCTTCCCGGCCGTTATTAAACTGATGAATGGACTGTCTAACTTCAAATACAGGTTGTTCTGCTATTACACGTGTTCCGTCAACACAAATTGGCAGTAACGCAATTCGTGGGCGTGATTTGGAAAACGCAAACTTTCTAGTGAACGGATGGAGCCATCTTCTATTAGCAATCCTCTACAGCGTGACTTTCTCTAGTGCGAGGTGGCAGAGGAACACAACGGTTGCGTTAGAGCAGAACGATCTGTAATGCTGATTGTATTAATGTTGACCTTGCCTAGCGTACGCCTCATTGATGTAACCTGGATGCTCAAAGTTATTTTTTTCGCCCTACCATCTGTACCATCTTTGCTTACTATGATCTGCTCGAACCGCTCGTAAATGAAGATTTTCATTGTATTTAGGTACGTGTGACAATAAAACCAACCAAAGCCCTGACATGGACCAATTGAGTCTCACTGTCTATTTCGATGCGGTCAAACAAAAGCAAAATACTGCTGATGCGGAAATCTGAAACAAAATGCTGGAGAAACTCTGTCAGCATCTGTGGAGAGAGAGAGAGAGAGAAAGAGAGAAAAACAGAGTGAATGTTTTGAGTCTGGGAGTGATTGGGACCTGATGGATCTTATTAACCACAAGATCCTTGACTGGGGTTGTTAACATGGGCCAACAACATAGGTGCCGGGGAAAATAAACCTGACTGCTGTTTGGAAGTAATGTAGGGATTTATCAAGAAAAAATGGAAAATATATGACCAAAAGATTAAGTATATATATCTTGGCCTCTTAGGGAGAGATGGGCACCACGGGGTGTGGAGAGTTTCATTTCCCCCTCCGATTCTATTTTGATTCAATCCCTGCCCTCCCCTTCACCTTTTTCACATAGGCATTGCTGGCTCTGGGCTTTGCTTGTCTCTGGTTTGTAGGCCACGTGGGTTTCTTTGCTGGTGGTGGAATGTTATTAAGGTGACTTTCACTGTATCGTGCACCTGCAGACACGGGTGCTGAGGATTATGAGCACGACGGCGGTGTGGCAGGAGTGAGGAGGGAAACAAAGAAGCAAAACAAATATAAACAGGAGATTAAGAATCCCCTCATTTCAGGGTCTGACTCCAAGCTGGCTGGCTAAAACAAAACATTTTGAGGGAACAATGACGTGTGTAAAAACTGTGTGTGGTTTTGTGTATTGTTGTTGATTCTGATGAGATTTGGGGCACCTTGTGTTGTGTCCCTACTTTCTGGTCTATTGTAATTGTTGTATATTGTAATTGTTGTATATTGTATTTGTTGTATATTGTAATTGTTGATATGTATTGGTTTTTGTGTAACTTCGTATTTCTTTTTTATTCAAACAGGGAATTTAGAATCTCCTCAGTTCAGGGTCTGACTCCAAGCTACTTGACGACAGCTACATTTGCGCTGTGCACAAGTATATAAGGGGTGACTTAATGACAGGATACCAATCTCGGTGCAGTTATTTCAGAGCCCAGTGTGAACCGATCTTCTGAATTCGAGTTCAGTTCTGAAGAAAATTCAGACTGGATCCGAAATGTTCACTCTGTTTCTCTCACACTCTCCTCTCTCACTCTCTCACACACTCTGTCTTTCTCTCTCTCTCACACTCCACTCTCTCTCTCTCTCATACACACACTCTGTCTCGCTCACTCACTCACGCACACTCTCACTCTCACTTACTCTCTCATACTCTCCTCTCTCACACGCACTCTATTCTCTCTCACAAACTCACCTCTCTCTCACATTCTCCTCTTTCTCAAACACACAGACACACTCCTCTCTCTCACACACTCTCCTCTCTCTCACACTCCACTCTCCTCTCTCTCATACACACTCTTCTCTCTCTCTCTCTCTCTCTCTCACACACACACACACTCTCTCTCACACACTCTCCTCTGTCTCACACACTCTCGTCTCTCACACACTCTCCTCTCTCTCACACATACACTCCTCTCTCACACACACTCCTCTCACACACACACTCCTCTCACACACACACACTCCTCTCACACACACTCTCCTCTCACACACTCTCCTCTCTCTCACACACACACTCCTCTCACACACACACACTCCTCTCACACACACTCTCCTCTCACACACTCTCCTCTCTCTCACACACACTCTCCTCTCTCTCACACACACTCTCCTCTCTCATACACACACTCTCCTCTCTCATACACACACACATTCTCTCTCTCTCTCTCACACACACACTCTCCTCTCTCAAACACACTCTTCTCTCTCTCACACACACTCTCTCCACTCTCTCACACACACACTCTCCTGTCTCACACACACACTCTCCTGCCTCACACAGGCACTCTCCTCTGTCTCACACACACACACTCCTCTCTCACACACACACACTCTTCTCTCTCACACACACTCTCCTCTCTCACACACACACACTCTCTTCTCTCTCACACACACACTCTCCTCTCTCTCTCTCACACACTCTCCTCTCTCTCTCTCACACACTCTCCTCTCTCTCTCTCACACACTCTCCTCTCTCTCACACAGGCACTCTCCTCTCTCTCTCACACACACACACTCTCCTCTCTCTCACACACACACACACTCTCTCCTCTCTCGCTCACGCACTCCTCTCTCTCACACACATTCCTCTTTCTTACACACACTCTCCTCTCTCTCTCACGCTCTCCTCTCTCACACACACTCCTCTCTCTCTCACACACACACACACACTCTCCTCTCTCTCACACACACACACACTCTCTCCTCTCTCGCTCACGCACTCCTCTCTCTCACACACATTCCTCTTTCTTACACACACTCTCCTCTCTCTCACACACTCTCCTCTCTCTCACACACACTCTCCTCTCTCTCACACACACTCTCCTCTCTCTCACACACACTCTCCTCTCTCTCACACACACTCTCCTCTCTCTCACACACACTCTCCTCTCTCTCACACAGACACACTCTTCTCTCTCTCTCACTCTCCTCTCTCTCTCACACTCTCCTCTCTCACACACACTCTCCTGTCTATCACACACACTCTCCTCCCTCTCACACACACACTCCTCTTTCTCACACACAGACTCTCCTCTCTCTCACACTCTCCTCTCACACACACACACACTGTCATCTCTCTCACACACACACTCTCCTCTCTCACACACACACACTCTCCTCTCTATCTCACACACTCTCCTCTCTCACACACACACACTCTCCTCTCTCTCTCACACACACTCTCCTGTCTCTCTCACACACACTCTCCTGTCTCTCTCACACACACTCTCCTGTCTCTCTCACACACACTCTCCTGTCTCTCTCACACACACTCTCCTGTCTCTCTCACACACACTCTCCTCTCACACACACACACTGTCATCTCTCTCACACACACTCTCCTCTCTATCTCACACACTCTCCTGTCTCTCTCACACACACTCTCCTCTCACACACACACACTGTCATCTCTCTCACACACACTCTCCTCTCTATCTCACACACTCTCCTCTCTCACACACACACACTCTCCTCTCTATCTCACACACTCTCCTCTCTCACACACACACACTCTCCTCTCTCTCTCACACACACTCTCCTGTCTCTCTCACACACACTCTCCTGTCTCTCTCACACACACTCTCCTGTCTCTCACACACACGCTCCTGTCTCTCACACACACGCTCCTCTCTCACACACACACTCTCCTCTCTCACACACACACACACTCTCCTCTCTCACACACACACACTCTCCTCTCTCTCTCACACTCTCCTCTCTCTCTCACGCTCTCCTCTCTCTCACACACACTCTCCTCTCCCTCACACACACACTCTCCTCTCTCAAACACACACACTCCTCTATCTCACAGACACACTCTTCTCTCTCTCACACACACACACACACTCTCCTCTCTCTCACACTCTCCTCTCTCTCACACACACACTCTCCTGTCTCACAAACACACACACTCTCCTCTCTCACACACACACTCTCCTCTCTCACACACACACTCTCCTCTCTCTCACACACACTCTCCTCTCTCTCACACACTCTCCTCTCTCTCACACACACTCTCCTCTCTCTCACACACTCTCCTGTCTATCACACACACTCTCCTCCCTCTCACACACACACTCCTCTCTCTCACACACATTCCTCTTTCTCACACACACACTCTCCTCTCTCTCTCACACACACTCTCCTGTCTCTCTCACACACACTCTCCTGTCTCTCACACACACGCTCCTCTCTCACACACACACTCTCCTCTCTCACACACACACACTCTCCTCTCTCTCTCACACACACTCTCCTGTCTCTCTCACACACACTCTCCTGTCTCTCTCACACACACTCTCCTCTCACACACACACACTGTCATCTCTCACACACACACACTCTCCTCTCTCTCTCACACACACTCTCCTGTCTCTCTCACACACACTCTCCTGTCTCTCTCACACACACTCTCCTCTCACACACACACACTGTCATCTCTCTCACACACACACTCTCCTCTCTATCTCACACACTCTCCTCTCTCACACACACACTCTCCTCTCTCACACACACACTCTCCTCTCTCACACACACACTCTCCTCTCTCTCTCACACACACTCTCCTGTCTCTCTCACACACACGCTCCTGTCTCTCACACACACGCTCCTGTCTCTCACACACACGCTCCTCTCTCACACACACACTCTCCTCTCTGACACAGACACACTCTCCTGTCTCTCACACACACACTCTCCTCTCTCACACACACACACTCTCCTCTCTCACACACACTCTCCTCTCTCACAGACACACTCTCCTCTCCCTCACACACACACACTCTCCTCTCTCAAACACACACACTCCTCTCTCTCACAGACACACTCTTCTCTCTCTCTCTCACACACACACACTCTCCTCTCTCACACACACACACTCTCCTCTCTCTCACAGACACACTCTCCTCTCTCACACACACACTCTCCTCTCTCTCACACACACTCTCCTCTCTCTCACACACACACTCTCCTCTCTCTCACACACACACACTCTCCTCTATCACACACACACTCTCCACTCTCTCACACACACTCTCCACTCTCTCACACACACTCTCCACTCTCTCACACACACTCTCCACTGTCTCACACACACTCTCCACTCTCTCACACACACTCTCCACTCTCTCACACACACACTCTCCTCTCTCACACACACACTCTCCTCTCTCACACACACACACTCTCCTCTCTCACACACACACTCTCCACTCTCTCACACACACACTCTCCTGTCTCACACAGGCACTCTCCTCTGTCTCACACACACACTCTCCTCTGTCTCGCACACACACTCTCCTCTCTCTCACACACACTCTCCTCTCTCTCACACACACTCTCCTCTCTCTCACACACACTCTCCTCTCTCTCACACACACTCTCCTCTCTCACACAGACACACTCTCCTCTCTCTCACACACTCTCCTGTCTATCACACACACTCTCCTCCCTCTCACACACACACTCCTCTCTCTGACACACATTCCTCTTTCTCACACACAGACTCTCCTCTCTCACACACACACACTCCTCTGTCTCGCACACACACACTCCTCTGTCTCGCACACACACACTCCTCTCTCTCACACACACTCTCCTCTCTCTCACACACACACTCTCCTCTCTCTCACACACACACACTCTCCTCTATCACACACACACTCTCCACTCTCTCACACACACTCTCCACTGTCTCACACACACTCTCCACTCTCTCACACACACTCTCCACTGTCTCACACACACTCTCCACTCACTCACACACACTCTCCACTCTCTCACACACACACTCTCCACTCTCTCACACACACACTCTCCTCTCTCACACACACACACTCTCCTCTCTCACACACACACTCTCCACTCTCTCACACACACACTCTCCTGTCTCACACAGGCACTCTCCTCTGTCTCACACACACACTCTCCTCTGTCTCGCACACACACACTCCTCTCTCTCACACACACTCTCCTCTCTCTCACACACACTCTCCTCTCTCTCACACACACTCTCCTCTCTCTCACACACACTCTCCTCTCTCTCACACACACTCTCCTCTCTCACACACACTCTCCTCTCTCACACAGACACACTCTCCTCTCTCTCACACACTCTCCTGTCTATCACACACACTCTCCTCCCTCTCACACACACACTCCTCTCTCTGACACACATTCCTCTTTCTCACACACACTCTCCTGTCTCTCACACACACGCTCCTGTCTCTCACACACACGCTCCTCTCTCACACACACACTCTCCTCTCTCACACACACACTCTCCTCTCTCACACACACACACACTCTCCTCTCTCACACACACACACTCTCCTCTCTCTCTCACACTCTCCTCTCTCTCTCACGCTCTCCTCTCTCTCACACACACTCTCCTCTCCCTCACACACACACTCTCCTCTCTCAAACACACACACTCCTCTATCTCACAGACACACTCTTCTCTCTCTCACACACACACACACACTCTCCTCTCTCTCACACTCTCCTCTCTCTCACACACACACTCTCCTGTCTCACAAACACACACACTCTCCTCTCTCACACACACACTCTCCTCTCTCACACACACACTCTCCTCTCTCTCACAAACACTCTCCTCTCTCTCACACACACTCTCCTCTCTCTCACACACACTCTCCTCTCTCTCACACACTCTCCTGTCTATCACACACACTCTCCTCCCTCTCACACACACACTCCTCTCTCTCACACACATTCCTCTTTCTCACACACACACTCTCCTCTCTCTCTCACACACACTCTCCTGTCTCTCTCACACACACTCTCCTGTCTCTCACACACACGCTCCTCTCTCACACACACACTCTCCTCTCTCACACACACACACTCTCCTCTCTCTCTCACACACACTCTCCTGTCTCTCTCACACACACTCTCCTGTCTCTCTCACACACACTCTCCTCTCACACACACACACTGTCATCTCTCACACACACACACTCTCCTCTCTCTCTCACACACACTCTCCTGTCTCTCTCACACACACTCTCCTGTCTCTCTCACACACACTCTCCTCTCACACACACACACTGTCATCTCTCTCACACACACACTCTCCTCTCTATCTCACACACTCTCCTCTCTCACACACACACTCTCCTCTCTCACACACACACTCTCCTCTCTCACACACACACTCTCCTCTCTCTCTCACACACACTCTCCTGTCTCTCTCACACACACGCACCTGTCTCTCACACACACGCTCCTGTCTCTCACACACACGCTCCTCTCTCACACACACACTCTCCTCTCTGACACAGACACACTCTCCTGTCTCTCACACACACACTCTCCTCTCTCACACACACACACTCTCCTCTCTCACACACACACACTCTCCTCTCTCTCACAGACACACTCTCCTCTCTCACACACACACTCTCCTCTCTCTCACACACACTCTCCTCTCTCTCACACACACACTCTCCTCTCTCTCACACACACACACTCTCCTCTATCACACACACACTCTCCACTCTCTCACACACACTCTCCACTCTCTCACACACACTCTCCACTCTCTCACACACACTCTCCACTCTCTCACACACACTCTCCACTCTCTCACACACACTCTCCACTCTCTCACACACACACTCTCCTCTCTCACACACACACTCTCCTCTCTCACACACACACACTCTCCTCTCTCACACACACACTCTCCACTCTCTCACACACACACTCTCCTGTCTCACACAGGCACTCTCCTCTGTCTCACACACACACTCTCCTCTGTCTCGCACACACACTCTCCTCTCTCTCACACACACTCTCCTCTCTCTCACACACACTCTCCTCTCTCTCACACACACTCTCCTCTCTCTCACACACACTCTCCTCTCTCTCACACACACTCTCCTCTCTCTCACACACACTCTCCTCTCTCACACAGACACACTCTCCTCTCTCTCACACACTCTCCTGTCTATCACACACACTCTC